>NC_079199.1:73023189-73063189 GCF_029499605.1 Hyla sarda
AACTTCTATAACTTGTGTTATTATTACATTTGGGCCCTAATTTGCTAGCGCTGCAGTTGTCCTTTAACTGGCAGGTACAAAGGCTTAATTATTATTCAGATGCTGGTATGACAATCAAGCTCTAGAGAGGGGATGCAGAGAAAGGAGAGGCGGAGGATGTCGAGGGATATAACTCAAAACAAGACTGTCTCAACATGCAAGAGAGTGCATGATTATAAACCAGGGATGGGAACTAGGGGATGGGAACTAGGCAGGGGTCTAGGTGGCACTAATCTGACCCTGAATGATCCTACACTGTTGCCTGAAGCCTAAGAAGGGGGGCCATCCTAAAAAGGGCAGTCCCGTATAAGAACCTCCTATTAGACCCTAAACATCCTGGTTCTAGTGTAGTGACCGTCTATGGGTGGGTTCACAGAATGATTTCGCTCTACGGCTGCCATATCCCAGCCAGACCCAGCCCGTATCCAATTCATTCCAATGAGCCGACCGGAGTCAAAACAGTTACTTCGGTCAGCTCATTTTTGCCCCGTATCCGGTTTTGTGACCAGACCTAAAACCGCCAATTTTCCAATCCCCTTCTGGGAGGAAATCCTCCCTTCCGGGGAGCAATACCCTGTCTGTAACCCAATTAAAATATAACTTTTATTTATGTTACTTAAAAATTTAACTGTGGTTGTGAAACTTATATATATTTAAAATTATCAGGAAAGGCAGTGTTCCTTTTGTATATGCCCACTTAGTGGTGCTATATTACTGGTGCAAGAGTTATCCAATTTCTCGCTGTGTGTGGTGAGTATGTTACTCTACTGACACACAGTAACTCTGCACTTATTGGACACTGTCTTCCTGTCTAAAATCTAGATGCTTTGCTCTAACGTTTCGTTAGAAAACTAACTTCCTCAGAGAGCTGCCTACTGTGGCGTTCACGTGCGGCACTACCTTTTATAACCCTGTATCGGCGCATCACTTCCGATGCGCCGAGTGAGGTGTTTTGATCCAATCAGGGCTTGGTTGGCAGACTGTGTGTTCCGGCCGCCATTCGCGCGCATGCCCTGTAGTACTATAATCCCGGGCATCTCCTTATCGCTATTGCGCACGCGCATCTTCTCGCGCGTGCGCAGTGTTTCCTGTCCCGTTCTCAGTGGAACGCAAGCTCCGTCTCCTGACACGCAGACTCATTCTTCACTCTCAATATGCGCATTTGTCCCTGATCGGTCTCATTACTCATAGGTAATGTCTATTCTTCATGTCCTTCATATATTTTAGCCTTCCTTGACTATTTCTGGTGCACTATTGTTGTCATATACACATATGGTGGGTAATCTAAATATTAGAACCTTGATTGCTTTTGTTCTCATTATAGGTTTTATTATACATCATTGGATCATTCCTTATAATTATTTTAATTATTTTAATTTTTGTGAGTCTTTTATTGTTGTAGTGATATTGTATTTCTTATGTTTATCATTATGTCTCATTTGCTCCTTAATTACTATAATTCTGTTAGGTTAGACGTATCTCATCCTTCTTGATTTTCATTTTGTAGAGTTTGTTGAGTCATGATGTTTTATATGTCTATTTTTTGTCCTTTTGGTTTTATTAGTATTATTGATTATAAAAATCACATATTATTTGTTATTGTTGATTCCAGACTCACATCCTCCAAGCTCACATCCTTCATCCGTGGGTCCCCATCTTCTCCCAAGGTAATTATTGTATTTTTCTTTGTTTTCATATTTAAGTGTCCGGGGTTGCTTTTTGTATGTATAGATTTCTAGGTTTCCATGTGTCTAGATGTAAAGATTCTCCTACTAATATATATCTACCACCATATGTTATCCTTTCCTTTTTCCTGTCATGTCGGCTAAAGTAAAGGTAGTTGCCAGCACGTGAAGAAGTATTCACAAATTCACAGATTAGTCCCTATATACTTTTGTTATTTCCAATATTTCCATATACAGGCATCTTCCTCTTTATTCGAGGAAGGGTGTGAAAGAAAAGCCTTCATTCAA
Organism: Hyla sarda; assembly: GCF_029499605.1. Classification (NCBI taxonomy): domain Eukaryota; kingdom Metazoa; phylum Chordata; class Amphibia; order Anura; family Hylidae; genus Hyla; species Hyla sarda. The sequence goes on from NC_079199.1 coordinate 73,025,202, forward strand.
TCCTCCGGGATTTTTACTGTTGAGGCGATAAATCCATTTCGCCTCCTCCTTTAGTAGAGTCTGATTTATATCTCCTTTTCTTGGGCCTATTTCATATTTCTCCAGACCCCAAAATTTAATCTCATCAAGCTTGTTATTGTGTTTTGCTCTCATGTGCCTCGCTATGGGGGTGTCCGTCCCTGTTCTGATTGTACTAATATGTTTACTGATACGTTTTCTCAACTCTTGAATAGTTTTTCCAACATATAGTTTGGGGCATGTACATCTTGCTATATATATTACATTCCGGCTGCTGCAATTTATAAATTTCCTAATGTCATATTTTCTCCCATCCTGTGGGTTGGTAAAGTTCTTTGTTTTTATCATGAATTTGCAGGAGGCACAGTGACCACAGGGATATGATCCCTGTGGGGGGGCCGGCAACCATGTCCCCGGTCTTGACTCCTCTCTTCTTTCTTGATGATGGCTGTGGACAAGTAAGTCTCGTAAGTTCTTGCCCCGTCTGTACGTAATACTTGGCCTCTCTGTCAACGTCTCATTCAGATCTGGGTCTGATTTCAGAATCCTCCAGTATTTTGTCAGGATTGTCCTAACTTTTGAGGCATAGGCATCATATGTGCCTATGCATCTGATGGTAGGTTTTCCAATTGGTGCTTTCTTTGGTCCCAATATGGTTACACGGTCACTTTGTTTTGCTCTATTATAGGCCCTTCTCATACATCTCTTCGGGTACCCTCTTGCGGTAAATCTCTCCATTAAATTGCTACTTTCTTTCTGGAAGGGGCCATCCTCTGAGCAATTGCGTTTTGCTCGGAGGTATTGACCCACTGGGATGCTTCGTTTCAAACTTTCAGGATGCCAGCTCTCCCAGTGTAAGAAGCTATTGGTCGAGGTTGGCTTTCTATAGATATCCGTTTGGATCCGCTGATTTCTATCTATATAGATAGTCAAATCCAGGAAATTAATGCTTCGTCCCCCTATCTCTGCCGTAAACTTCATGCCAATATCATTGTTATTGAGTTCATCTACAAACCTTCCAAACAAAGGCCCATCACCATCCCAAAAAATTAAAATGTCATCTATGTATCTTCCCCAAAAAAGAATGTGCTCCGTGTATTGTGAAAAAACGTCACTAAAAACGATCGTGCTCTCCCACCACCCTAAAAATAAATTAGCAAAAGACAGTGCACAGGCTGTCCCCATGGCGGTGCCCCTCGTCTGCCGATAGAGGGCACCGCCAAAGAGAAAGTAATTGTGTGTCAAAATGAATTCAAGAAGTGTCAAGACTAATTGATTGTGTCTATGAAAATGTGTACTCCGTGTAGAGAGGAAAGTGTTCACCGCTGTGATCCCTAAATCATGTGCTATGTTACTATAGAGGCTCTCTACATCGAGGCTCATTAGAGAGGTGTTCTTATTCACTGTCAAGTCATTTATTTTAAGGACAGTGTCCTTTGTGTCCTTTAAGTGTGAGGGGAGGGAAGATACAAAAGGAGTAAGGATTTTGTCCACATACTGGCTTATTTTCTCCGTCAAATTATTGTTGCCGGAGACTATGGGGCGGCCTTTGACTGGGTTTGTTGATTTGTGTGTTTTTGGTAGGGCATAGAAGGTTGATATTGTAGGGTGAGTATTGAGTAGAAAGGAATATTCATCCTCTGATACTAGTTGTTCATCCTTTGCTGACTTGAGGAGGGCCTGTAGTTCGCTCAAGAAAAAGTCTGTTGGATCCCTGTCCAGGGGTTCATAGGTGCTCCTATCTTCTAATAGTTTTAGAACCATGAGGGTATAGTCCTTTTTGTCCATGAGGACGATGTTGCCCCCCTTATCAGCGGGCTTTATGACAAGGTCATCATTGTCTCTTATATTCTTCAGGGCCTTTTGTTCTGCTTGTGTTAAGTTAGAATACACTAACCTTCTGTCAGGTCTGATGGATTTAATTTCTTCTGTAACTAGGTTAACAAACATCTCTATATTAGAGTATTGGTTGAAGGCAGGTGTTATTTTAGACCTTGGTTTGAATTCTGTGAATGGTGCTTTCAGGTGTATCTCATCTCCCTCATTTTCAGAGAGTAAGTCATGTAGGGCCTCCAAGGCTGCTGACTCCCTACTTCTTGATGCCATCCCCTCTCTGTCATGCTCCTTATGCCATTTATGTAGCGCTAGCTTGCGTGCAAAGAGGTTAATGTCCTTCACCCATCCGAATTCATCGCGGCATACCATGGTTTTAGGTCCGGTCAGAGAACCGGATACGGGGCAAAAATGAGCCAACCGGAGTAATTCATTGAAATGAATTAGATACGGGCCGGGTCCCGGCAGCCGTAAAGTGAAATTGTAGTGTGAACCCACCGTATCTCCTAAGGTTGACTACAGCCTCGCATAGCTGCCTAGGAGTCACCTCAGTGTGTCATCACATCCTGAACCCTTAAAGGGGTATTCCAGGCCCAAAAATTTATTTATATATCAACTGGCTCCGGAAAGTGAAACAGATTTGTAAATTACTTCTATTAAAAAATCTTAATCCTTCCAATAGTTATTAGCTTCTGAAGTTTTCTGTCTAACTGCTTAATGATGATGTCACGTCCCGGGAGCTGTGCATGATGGGAGAATATCCCCATAGGAACTGCACAGCTCCCAGGATGTGACATCATCATTGAGCAGTTAGACAGAAAACAACAACTCAACTTCAGAAGCTAACTGCTCAATGATGATGTCACATCCCGGAAGCTGTGCAGTTCCTATGGGGATATTCTCCCATCATGCACAGCTCCCGGGGCGTGACATCATCATTGAGCAGTTGGACATTGATGCCCCCCCCCCCCCCCCCGTTCACATCCCTTGCAGCCAGATCCACATCCGCTTGTGGGACCGTGCGGAAGAACCAGAGAGGCCTCCCTCTAAATTTGATCCAGACGACTCAACCAAGGGTGAGTTCCGTCCCCATGAAAACCTGTTGCTACTCAGGTATAAGGATAAGAGGGATGTCCTTATGCTGACCACTATTCATGGTAACTGCAGCTCACCTGTTCCTGTACGAGGTACCACAACACCGGTCGTCAAGCCTGACTGTATTCTGGACTACAATCGGTATATGGGGGGAGTTGATTTCTCTGATCCTCAAGCCATATAGCGCCATGCACAAAACACGGGTATGGTACAAAAAAGTTGCGGTCTACTTGGTACAGGTTGCCATGTACAACTCTTTTGTACTGTCCCAGTACACTGGCAACACAGGGACATTCCTTCAATTCCAAGAAGTCGTTCCAAGGGCCCTGATCTTTGGCGACCGGGAAAGAGCAGGCCGGACTTCCCAAGGAACTGAAGTTATAGGTGCCAGGATCGTCCCAGGCCAAAACTTTCCAGGTGAAGTCCCCCACATTGGAAAAATGCAGACTGTCACAAGAGGGGATACGGAAGGACACCATCACTCAATGTGACACTTGCCCCGATCATCCGGGCCTCTGCATTAAAAACTGTTTTAGGGAGTATAACGCTTCCATGCAGTACTAAATTTTCCCTTTTCATTTTAATTTTCCATAATTTGACCTCAATGTACAAAGTCCAGAGTACATTCCAAGTTTAAACCCCATAAAACCACTAAATTGCCCAAAAAACTTACTAAAAATACCTGATAAGACCTCTGGGGGTATTTTTTTCCAAAAATGGGTCATGGGTCACTGAGTCACTATCATCGGGGACTTTTTTCTGTTGCCTTAAATGCGCAGCGCTCTCTCTCCACCTGAGCGGGGTGCGCATTTGAGGCAACAGGTTAGGGAGGGCCACACACATCACATTCCCAGAATGATGATTCAGAGCATAGGGTTTGGGGTGGGCATATATTTTTTTTGTTTTGGCTATGTTCTGGGTCCTCATTCTGGGAACATAACCTGTTTTATAAATTTATGTCCCACTGCACCCCATTTTAGTTAGTTACTCCATGTGACGCTCATTGAGGGGGGGTCCCACTGTTCTGGCTTTATAGGCAGCTATGTAGAAGCTCAAGGCCCCTGACTGCGCTCCTGCTCTTCCAAGACTGTGTGCGCCCACAGAGCTGTTTACGCCCAGATATGAGGTATGTCCTTAGTCCAAAGAAATGTTTTTACAAATTTACGGTGACATTTTCTCCTTTTACCACTTGGGAAAATGAAAAACTTGGGGTAACCCCAGCATTTTAGTGTAAAAAAATAAAATTTTTCCTTTTCACATCCCACTTTAATAAACATTTATCAAACACCTGGGGGGGGGTGTTAAGACTCACTGTACTGCCATGTGATTGCCATGTGTAGTATGCCATGTGATTTTTTTTTTTTTTTTTTTTTTTGCTGTTCCGGCACCAAGGGGGCTTCCTAAATGAGACATGCAACATTTTTTCACCAAGAAATGATGCAAGTATCGACAAAAAATTTACCACTGACAAAGTAGAATATGTCACGAAAAAACTCTCTCTGAATCAGAATGAAAAGTAAAAGCATTCCAGAGGTTAAGGTTAAAGGGTTAAGGACCCAGCCCATTTTCACCTTAAGGACCCGGCCATTTTTTGCACATCCTATCATTGTCACTTTAAGCATTAATTACTCAGGGATGATTTTACTTTTCATTCTGATTCAGAGACTTATTTTGTGACATATTCTACTTGATGTCAGTGGTAAATTTTTGTTTATACTTGCATAATTTCTTAGTGAAAAATTCCAAAATTTGATGAAAAATTAGAAAATTTAGCATTTTTTAACTTTGAAACTCTCTGCTTATAAGGAAATGAGACCTAAATAAAATATATTGATTCACATATACAATAGTTCTACTTTATATTTTCATCATAAAGTTGACATGTTTTTACTTTTGGAAGACATCAGAGGGCTTCAAAGTTTAGCAGCAATTCTCCAATTTTTCAAAAAATTAACAAAATCGAAAATTTTCAGGCACCAGTTCAGTTTTGAAGTGGATTTGAGGGGGTTTCATATTAGAAATATCCCATAAATTACCCCATTATAAAACCTGCACCCCCCAAAGTATTCAAAATGACATTCAGTAAGTGTGTTAAACTCTTTAGGCGTTTCACAGGAATGTTTAAAAATTCATACTTGGAGGTGTGTAAACTCCATATGTTAATGCAACTTGAACATTTTCCAGGCAGCATTAAGGTTGCACCTGTGAGGCCATGCACCTATATCAGCCAACTTGGGTGGGGCTTGTAGCCTCTCTCCCTCCTCCCATTGTATGTGTGCTCAGTCACACTGAAGGGAACTGGGAGCAGGCTGCATGTCGGCCTAGTGCTGCTGCAATTGCCCACTGGCCCCTGGTTTTTGCTTTTCACGCACAGGTAGGTTAGCGTTAGGTCCCGTGCCATTTGAGAAACCTTGGCGTTGGTGTGCGGGCTCTGGTGTGTCCTTCATATAAGGGTACACTGGCGAATGTCTCAATTTTAACATCAGTGTTGAGGGATAGCCAATGTCATTGTATACATCTACCACAGTAGTGCACCTAAATATCTGTATTGTGTTTCACAGGAATAGCAGCAAAGTGAAGGAGAAAATTCTATATCTTAATTTTTTACACTTGCATGTTCTTGTAGACCCAGTTTTTGAAATTTTACAAGGGGTAAAAGGAGAAAAAGCCCCCCAAAATTTGTAACCCTATTTCTCTTGAGTAAGGAAATACCTCATATATGGATGTAAAGTGTTGGGCGGGCACAGTAGAGGGCTCAGAAGGGAAGGAGCGACAATGGGATTTTGGAGAGAGTTTTTCTGAAATGGTTTTTGGGGCCACAACAGCAAAAATACCCCAACATGGCATACTATTTTTAAACTACACCCCTCAAGGAACGTAACAAGGGGTCCAGTGAGCCTTAACACCCCACAGGTGTTCGACGACTTTTCGTTAAAGTCGGGTGTGTAAATTTTTTTTTTCACTAAAATGCTGGTTCTCCCCCAAATTTAAGATTTTTACAAGGGGTAATAGGAAAAAAAGCCCCCCTAAATTTGTAACCCCATCTCTTCTGAATATGGAAATAACCCATGTGTGGATGTCTAGTGCACTATGGGCGCAGTACAATGCTCAGAAGAGAAGAGAGTCACATTTGGCTTTTTGAAAGCAAATTTTGCTGAAATGGTTTTTAGGGGGCATGTCGCATTTAGGAAGCCCCTATCGTGCCAGAACAGCAAAAAAAAAGAAAAAAAAAAAAGGCATACTATTTTGGAAACTACACCACTCAAGGAACGTAAAAAGGGGTATAGTAAGCCTTAACACCCCACAGGTGTTTGACAAATTTCCGTTAAAGTTGGACGTGAAAATGAAAAATTAGATTTTTTTAACTAAAATGCAGGATCTCTCAGCACAGGCAAAGAGACCACACAGACTTCAGATCCAAAATCTGCCTACAGAGCCCCCACACAGGAGTGCACATATGAAGGGGGAAATGCACATGAAGCCACGGTCATCCAGTGAATATCTCTGCATTTTAACAGTCCTGCGGCCATGCCGAGCTCACAACATTGGCGCACACAGCAGGTTACTCTCCAGCAGCCTAGGACATGATCAGGCAAAAATAGGGAAAGCGGCAGCCCAGGTTAGGAGGAGGGGAGTTGGGACCTCACACTTGTGCGCCCATTCCCATGACTTCCCACGTCTCACTGACAACAATTTACACGCATGACTGATTTAAGAAAAAAAGAAAAAAAAAATGTTGTACAATTTCAATAACACTTACATTTTTGCTGCCCTGTAAATATGAGATGAATCTACAATTTCTATAAAATAGAATTGAAAATAAATGTATTTATGATGGGCATATAATAAAATGGATACTAATACTGAATGTGCAAAATATGAGCCTGGTTCTTGTATTTGAATCCACCTACCTTTTCTTTTCTTGCCCACAGATGCCAAACTTTCTTTATCTTCAGTGGTCACATCCTGGTCTCCATTTTTAGTATCTTTATTTTCACACCTTGTGTCCAAATCCTTTTGTTCTTCGATACTATGTTTTAAGTAAGAGGAGTAAAGTGTTAGGAACTACTTTATTATAAGTTAAAACAAACATTTGTTCATCTGTTCATGATCCAGTATATGTTGGATAATATTAAACATTGGTTGTATTGTTAAAGCGTACCTGTCAGATGTAAAAAATAAATAAATAAAAAAAAAAAAAATTATGTTACTCAGTACCTCATCCTTATCCTGTACATGTTATTTTGTCTTATCACCAATATTTAACCAAAAAATAGCATATTACAGCTCTTCAATGTCTTCCAGCTTATCAAAAGAAGAGGGCGTGTCTTTCTCTTGCCTGCACTGTGAAAACTCCTCCCCCTCCCTCATTCTGCTCACTGTTAGGCTGGGTTCACACTACGTTTTGTCCCATACGGGAGCGCATACGGCAGGGGGGAGCTAAAAGCTCGCGCTCCCGTATGTTACCGTATGCGCTCCCGTATGCCATTCATTTCAATGAGCCGACCGGAGTGAAACGTTCGGTCGGCTCATTTTTGCGCCGTATGCGCTTTTACAACCGGACCTAAAACTGTGGTCAACCACGGTTTTAGGTCCGGTTGTAAAAGCGCATACGGCGCAAAAATGAGCCGACCGGACCGAACGTTTCACTCCGGTCGGCTCATTGAAATGAATGAAATACGGGAGCGCATACGGTAACATACGGGAGCGCGAGCTTTTAGCTCCCCCCTGCCGTATGCGCTCCCGTATGGGACAAAACGTAGTGTAGACCCAGCCTTACCTGTACTGTACCACTAAAGACAATATGGTGAGTGTATAACTTACATCTTCCTAAATTAGTGCAAAGGATTATTGCTAAAAGTACAGTGTTTTTTTTACACACACGCATAGAATATATATATATATATATATATATATATATATATATATATATATATATATAGATACACACATATATATATATATATATATATATATATATTTTCTATCTGTCATTCATGTGTATCATCCTTTCGCAGTCTTGTAATGCTGGGACTTGTAGTTTTGTAATAGTTAGAGGTAAGAGTGCGTTCACACGGCCGTTTCCTTTCGTCCAGTTTTTCTCCCGTCGCTGCCTCCTAAACGGACCATAAACGGACCATATTACTAAACTGATGCAAACTGATGCAAACAGATGGCATCCTTTTGCATCAGTTTTTCTTCCGTTAGTATGAAAAGTCAGCCACCTACAAACTCCCGCAGCCAGGACTAGTACTACTCCCATCATGGAACAGACTTGTTTCCATGTTGGGAGTAATATTTCCTTGGCTGCCAGAGTCTCCGGGTGTTGGGGAGACTACATAAGTGCTTGTACTACTACCCCCATCAAGGAACAGAGTCTGTTCCATAATGGGGGTTGTAGTACAGGGGCTGAGGGATTGATCGTTCCGGATGCCATCAAAAGATATAAAGCAGGGGAGCAGGCAGACATATAGCCCATATATCTAGCCCCCCCCCCCCCCCCAGTGCATTTATAATATGCCCCCACGGGCACATTTATAATGCACCCCCCGCAGCGCATGTATAATGTAACCCCCCCCCCGCATGTATAATATACACCCCACTGCGCTATATGTGAAAAGCATCCTAGCAGCAGCATCGGCCAGCCCGATTCTGCCGATGCAACACTTTTCATACATTGTGCTGCGGAGGCATATGTAAATAGATGCGCTGGGGAAGCAGACATTAAGCGTTATCTGCTCCCCCCCACCGCATCTATATACATATGCCACCGCAGCACTATGTATGAAAAGTATTGTATCAGCAGAATCGGGCTGGCAGATGCTGCTGCTCGAATGCTTTTGACATATAGCGCTGCGGTAGCATATTATACATAGGCTGCGGGGGGTATATTGTGCGCTGCGGGGGGTATATTGTGCGCTGCGGGGGGTATATTGTGCGCTGCGGGGGGTATATTGTGCGCTGCGGGGGGTATATTGTGCGCTGCACTGCGGGGGGTATATTGTGCGCTGCACTGCGGGGGGTATATTGTGCGCTGCACTGCGGGGGGTATATTGTGCGCTGCACTGCGGGGGGTATATTGTGCGCTGCACTGCGGGGGGTATATTGTGCGCTGCACTGCGGGGGGTATATTGTGTGCTGCGCTGCGGGGGGTATATTGTGCGCTGCGGGGGGTATATTGTGCGCTGCGGGGGGTATATTGTGCGCTGCGGGGGGTATATTCTGCGCTGCGGTGGGTATATTGTACATGCACTGCGGGGGGAATATTGTACATGTGCTGCGGGGGGGGGGGTGTACATTATACATGCGCTGCGGGGGGGGGTACATTATACATGCGCTTTCGGGGGGGGGGGGGTAACATTATAAATGCGCCGGTGGGGGGCATATCTTTGTTAATGCGCTGCGGGGGGCATATTATAAATGCACTGGGGCGTTAGATATATAGGCTATATGTCTAACCCCACCCCCCACCGCTATATATCTTGACCCCCCACAGCTCTTTTAATCTAGATATGGCCTCCACTGCTACTCACAATGTTCATTTTTAAATACCCCACTGGGAGCCGTGAATGGCTCCTCGGTACCAACCATTCAGGTCTCCCTGCGGGGGACTTAAAAATGAAAGTTAAAACACAAAATAGATTGCAGGGTTGCAGAGCTTGACGCCCACTCCCCTGCTTAATAACTCCTGATTGCATCAGGTGACAGAAGTGAGACCCAGTGCGATCAATCCCTCTGTTCCTTGATGGGGGTTGTAGTACAGGGGCTGACTGTTCCACAATGGGGGTAGTAATGTAGTACAAGCACTAATATAGTCTACCCCAGCCACCCACAGCAAGGGAACTACTACTCCCGTCATGGAAACTAGTCTGTTCCACGATGGGAGTAGTAGTAGTCCCTTAACACTGCAGTAGTAGTGCCACAACAGTGCTGATTTCACCTCTTCTGAGCATGCGCAGAAGAAATAACGGTTAGTATAAACTGGGGGCAAACGGATGACATTGAAGTCTATGGCAAACGGATTAACCTTTAATGTTAAAATTATGATGTCCTTTTCTTCTTCCGTTTCTTTTCACGGAAGAAAAAAATACTGCATGTGCCGTTTTTCTGCCGTGAAAAAAAAAGAAAATTAGTACAGACGGCTGTAAACGGATTGTAAAAAAAAAAACATTGATATGAATGGGATTTTTTTTTAAACAGTTTTTTATCCGTTTACAGCCTGCAAAAACTGAACCAAAACTGAGATAAAAAAATTAAAAATAAAAATGAGACAGACAGCCGTGTGAACGCACCCTAAAGTGTTTGGACAATTCTTTTTTGCAGCAGTGCAGCCTTCAGCTTTGAGCCTACATCTTTTGCAAAACTACAACTCCCAGCATGCTTGTAGTTTTTTTTGTACTAACTGTCCTATTTTGTCTAACAATCCATTTTCTTTCACAGATCAACCCCCGTGAACACCTGCTTTTAGCCACATTACCTGCAGGCCATTTGTCAGTACAGTACATGTACACCATAATTTTTCGGTATGTAATCTGTATACAATTATTTAGAAACTACCGGTAATGAGTACACCACAATTTGTCAGTACCTAATTAGTAACAGATTTTAAGTACCTACAGTATGCCACAATTATTTTTGTACCTGATCATATACTCCTACCCCTCTAGGTCAGTCAGTCAGTCTCCTCTTTCTTGGTTGAATTTTATGGGAAAGCCTTTTTTTTTTTACTCCTAACAACAATGTAACTATTTATTATAAATTTTTGACAATTCTGCTGTGCACCACAATGTTTACATGTGGTGGAACACCAATCGCCAAAAGGCCCATCGGGTATATTCTGGTGAGCAGGCATACTGTTTAACATTCAAAAGAGTCTGTCAGCAAGGATAAAACAACTTGTCTGTCGTCTTCCCTGGCATTCTCTACCAACACTACTGAACCTTTAAAAAAAAGGCATCCCAGGACTGCCAAAGTGGCAGCCCCCTAGTCCTCTAACAAATAAAGAAAATCCCTGAAAACTACATACTCTAGGTTGCTAAATTCACAGGGAACGCAGGCATATAGTTTAACACACAATCACTGTATGGTGCACTTTACTAAGCACTTATTTTCTGCTGATAGTTATAATGAAAGCCCAGAAAAACTTGTAATTCCAACAAATTATTGCCGATGACTTAACCTGTTCTAGTGCAGGGAGATGCCCACTGATGCAAGAGCAATGGTAACATTTTAGGTTCCTGTATTAACATGAGACCAGTAAGTCAAGCATTAGGACTTACTGAAGCACAGATCTATTATAGCACACCCTAATGTACAGCATGGCCATGCCCAGGATACATATGTATATATTTATAAGTTATTTTCTCACTATAGTGGTAATGCAGGGCGATAACCCCAAAATGACCCCAATTTATCACAGTTTATGTAAAATGAATCCCTCTTCAATACAAAGTTTGTATGTCAACAGTCGAGTACATTTCAAAGGGAGGCTTCAACACAGTCACTAGCTGCCAAGTAAGAGGGAAACATATGGCATGAATACAACGCTTTCAGAAAGCATTCAGACCCGTTTTCACATTGCAGGTTTGTGCTAATAAAAAACAACAAAACAAAACTGTTTTCTATCTGTCATTCTGTCCTCAATACCCCATAGTGACCGTGAAAGCAAAATGTAACAAATCTTTGCTAATTTATTATAAAATTAAAAAACTAGAATATTGCAAAAGTATTCAGACACTTTACTCAGTACTTTGACAGCCTCCAGCTTTTTTTCAATATGATGCCACAACGTGCCACAGGTGGCTTTGGCGAGCTTCTGTCGATATTCTCTGCCGATCCTCTTAAGCGGTGAGGTTGGATTGGGACTATCGGTGAAAGCCATTTTAACCCCTTAAGGACCCAGCCCATTTTCACCTTAAGGACTCGGCCATTTTTTGCACATCTGACCACTGCCTTTAAGCATTAATAACTCTGGGATGCTCTTACTTTTTATTCTAATTCAGAGATTGTTTATTTGTGACATATTCTACTTTATGGTAGTGGTAAATTTGTCGATACTTGCATCATTTCTTGGTGAAAAATTCCAAAATTTGATGAAAAAAAATTGTCAATTTCGCATTTTTCTAACTTTGAAGCTCTCTGCTTGTAAGGAAAAAAGACATTCCAAAGAAATTATATATTGATTCACATAAACCATAAGTCTACTTTATATTTTCATCATAAAGTTGACGTGTTTTTACTTTTGGAAAACATCACAGGGGTTCAACGTTCAGCAGCAATTTTCCAATTTTTCACAAAATTTTCAAAATCTGAATTTGCCCCCAAAAAGTTGTAACCCCATCTCTTCTGAGTATGGAAATACCCCATGTTAGGATGTAAAATGCTCTGGGGGCGAACTACAATGCACAGAAGAGAAGGAGTAACATTTGGCTTTTGGAAAGCAAATTTAGCTGAAATGGATTTAGGAAGCACCTGTGGTGCCAGAACAGCAAAAAGAAAAAAAAAAAAAAAAAAAAAAAAAAAAAACACATGGCATACTATTTTGGAAACTACACCCCTTAAGGAACGTAACAAGGGGTATAGTGAGCCACCTCAATGGTGTTTGATGACTTTTTGTTAAAGTTGGATGTGTAAATGGAAAAAAATAAATTTCTCACAAATGCATTTTTCCCCAAAAATTTTTTACATTTTTACAAGGGGTAATAGGAGAAAATGACCCCCAAAATGTGTAACCTCATTTCTACTGAGTATGGAAATACCCCATGTGTGGACATCAAGTGCTCTGCTGGTGCACTACTCTTTGGAAAGAGAATTTGCTTGGAATGGAAGACAGGGGCCATAGGCATTTACAAAGCCCCCCGTGGTGCCAGAACAGTGGAACCCCCCCCCCACATGTGACTCCATTTTTGAAACAATCCCCTCACAGAATTTAATAAGGGTGCAGTAAGTATTTACACCCCACTGGTGTACCCCTTATTACATTTCGTGAGGGGTGTAGTTTCCAAAATGGGGTTACATGTGGGGGGTTCCATTGTTCTGGCACCATGGGGGCTTTGTAAACACTTTGTGGCCTTCCAATTTGGACACATTTTCTCTTCAAAATCCCTATGGCACTCCTTCCTTTCTGAGAATTGCAGTTTGCCTGCAGAGCACTTTACATCCACATATGGGGTATTTTTTTTACTCAAAAGAAATGGGGTTACACATTTTGGGGGGCTTTTCATTGTGAAAATGAAAAATTTAGGGAAACACCAGAATTTTTGTGAAAACATTAGATATTTTTTTCATTAAGGCTCACTATACCCCTTGTTACATTCCGTGAGGGGTGTAGTTTCCAAAATGCAGTCACATGTGGGTATTTATATTTTTGTGTTTTATATGTCAGAACCGCTGTAAAATCAGCCACCCCTGTGCAAATCACCAATTTAGGCCTCAAATGTACATGGTGCGCTCTCACTCTTGAGCCTTGTTGTGCGCCCGCAGAGCATTTTACCCCCACATATGGGGTATTTCCATACTCAGGAGAAATTGCGTTACAAATTTGGGGGGTCTTCTTTTTGCTTTCACCTCTTGTGAAAATAAAAAGTATGGGGCAACACCAGCATGTTAGTGTAAACATTTTTAATTTTTTTACACTAACAGGCTGGTGTAGCCCCATACTTTTCCTTTTCATAAGGGGTAAAAGGAGAAAAAGACCCCCAAATTTTGTAGTGCAATTTCTCCTGAGTATGGAAATACCCCATATGTGGCCCTAAACTGTTTCCTTGAAATACGACAGGGCTCCGAAATGAGAGAGCGCCATGCACATTTGAGGACTATATTAGGGATTGCATAGGGGTGGGCATAGGGGTATTCTATGCCAGTGATTCCCAAATAGGGTGCCTCCAGCTGTTGCTAAACTCCCAGCATGCCCGGACAGTGACTGTCCGGAAATGCTAGGAAGAGTTGTTTTGCAATAGCTGTAGCCTCTGTTTTTGAAACACTGGCGTACAATACGTATTTTAATGGGGGGGGGGGGGGAGACGACGACGACAGTGTAAGGGGGTGTATATGTAGTGTTTTACCCTTTATTTAGTGTTCGTGTAGTGTTTTTAGGGTACATTCACACTATATTGGCTGGCGGGTTACGGTGAGTTTCCCGCTAGGAGTTTGCGCTGCAGCGAAAAATTTGCCGCAGCCCAAACTTTAAGTAGAAAAGTCACTGTACACTCGCCCGTGTGAATGTACCCTGTACAGTGGTCTCAAAACTGAAGACCTCCAGATGTTACTAGGCAACTCACCGGCTTCCGTAGGATCCAGGGAGCCGCATCGCCATCCTCCTCTTCCGCCGATCCCCGCCAGCTATCGCAGCCTGCTGCCGCCGCTGATGGGTAAATGGACTTTGGCGCCAGTCCCTGTCTGTTTCCCCGTTCTGCCTCACCTATTTTGGGTGTGCAGAACGGGGAAACCGAAAGTTAAACCCCCCCCCCGATCTGCTATTGGTTGCCGCTTCTTGACGACCAATAGCACTTCAATCCTATCCCTTCAGGGAGATCGTGGGTGTATTGGACAACCGCGATCCCCCTTCTATTTCGGGTCACCATAGACCCGTAATTACCCGGAATCGGCGCAAATCGCCGGTGTGAATTCTAATGGCCCCCCTGGGAATTTGCACGGGGTGCCTGCTGATAGACATCTGCAGTCACCACTGTCCGGTCCCCGCCCGGACCGAAACTCCCACGGGCGTACAGGTACGCCCTGGGCCCTTAAGTACCAGGGAGCTAAGGCGTACCTGTACGCTCTGGGTCCCTATGTGGTTAAAGTGTACAGATTTGTAAATTATTTTTTTTATATTAATCCTTCCAGTACTTAGCTGCTGTACGCTCCACAGGAAGTTATTTTCTTTTTGAATTTTCTTTCTGTCTGACCACAGTGCTCCCTGCACGGGAGTGCTCAACTCTATTAACAGTTCATCCACATGTATCACATAGGCAAGAAAAAAAGAGAAAAAGCGGCGCATACACCATAATGTTCAATGCAGGTGAAGCTTTATTCTTAAAATGGGAAGACATGCTTCAGGGAGAACTTCAGGGAGGTTTAAGAATAAAGCTGCACCTGCATTGAACATTGCAGTATGTGCTCCGCTTTTTCTCTTTTTTATTGCCTATGTGATACATAATTTACAAGTTTTACACGTTTAACTTTCTGGCATCAGTTGGTTTAAAAAAAAAATTTAAAAAAAATGTTTTACGGCGGAGTACCCCTTTAAGGTCTCTCCAGAGGTGTTCCATTGGGTTCGAGTCAGGGCTATGGCTGGACCACTCAATAACATTCACACAGTTGTCCCTAAGCTACACCTGTGTTGTCTTGGCAGAGTGTGTAGAGTTATTGGGGCAGGGCCGGACCGGCCATTGGGCACAACAGGCATTTTGCCGGTGGGCCGGCCTTCCGACTGCCCTGATGCGACAGACTCAATGTGCACTCGCAAACAGAAGTAGCCGGCCAGGGCCGCCACTTTGAGGCTGGTGGCCGGCAGTACTGGTCTGAAAAAAACAGGGGGGGTTGTTTGTGGGGCCGGAGTGCCGCACAGGTTGGGTCGCCTGTCAGCACAAAAGACTATTGTATGGATGGAGACTTAAGAGTGGTGGCCGGCAGTGCTGCTTTAAGAGCAGTCCTCAGCCGCATGACTTGACGTGCTGGGTGGCTGCGAATACAGGTGCCGCGCAGGCACATCTATATCCCCACCCCTCACATCGGCCTTTTAGAAATGAGCAGAAGGAGAACCACAACGAAGCAGTATATATAGGAAGGCCACCACATCAAGCTACAAGTCCCTTGTTCTAAGGTGAAGTACTGTGCCATAATTCTTTAGGGTGTGATGAAACTGAAAAGGTCACTGTAAAGTTCTACATCAAGAGCATATTTCATGCTGCGGATGCGCCTGCTGCTGGCAGTCACTGAGTAACTGCAAAGCGAGCTCCCAGCTGCTGCCGGGTAGCTCTGTGTGTCGGCTCATAGCAGCGGATTTCTACAAAAGGGAAATCCACAACTATGAGCGGAAATAGAGCCCTGTGTGCACCTAAAAAGCAAATGAGCAATTTAAGGATTTAGACCCATATGAGGCCACCAAATGTACTTTGTAATAGCACAACTAATTTTACCATAAAATGTACAGGGAATGAAGGAAAAATATTTGTGGGGCCAAATTTTAAAACAAAACAAAACCCCATTTTGCAATATTTGTGAGCTTCCATTTCTATGCAGTACTATTTTCAGTAAAACTGATCTGTTCTATTGATTCTGTAAATCCATAGGATTCCAATGAGCCCCAATTTATATAGGTTTCTAATTTATTTTACTACTACAACTACTACTACTACAATATTTTAACTTTTTGTACAAAAAGAATGCTTAACCCCTTGAGGACCAGGCCATTTTTCATTTTTGTACTTTGATTTTTAAAAGGTGAGGAGAAAAAAAACAAAAGCCTTTAATTTTCCACCTACAGACCCAGGGCTTGTTTTTTGAGTCACCAGTTTTACTTTGTAATGACAATCATTTCACCACAAAATCTATAGTGAAACAATTATTTATATATATATATATATATATATATATATATATTTATTTTTTTTTTTTTTTTTTTTTTTTTTTTTTTGCAAAATTGGAAAAATAAACCCCACCATTTTGTAACTTTTGGGGGCTTCCCTTTCTGCGCAGTGCATTTTTCTGTAAAAATTACATTACATCTTATCTTTACTTTGTAAGTCCATACGGTTAAAATGATGCCCTACTTATAGAGGTTTGATTTTGTATTGCTTTTAAAAAAAAAATCATAACTACATGCAGGAAAATGTATAAGTTTAAAATTGTCATCTTCTGACCCCTATAACCTAAATTTTTCCGCATACGGGCCGGTATGAGGGCTCATTTTTTGTGCCGTGATCTGAAGTTTTTATCGGTGCCATTTTTATATTGATCGGACTTTTTGATCGCTTTTTATTCATTTTTATGATATAAAAAGTGACGCGGCCAAAGGGTTAATAGTTAAGAGTCTAAAGGGTTTGAACGCCGCGTCTAAAGGGTTAATAGCGTGCGGCACAGATCGTTGTTAGCCCAGGGTCCCAGCTGTCATTAGCCGCCCGGACCGACCCGGTATGACGTTGTGACCCCGCATTATATACACCGGGACTTGGCGTAGGGCGTACAGGTACGCCCTGCATCCTTAAGGGGTCAACTCTGGGATGCTTTTACCGTTTATTATGATTATGAGATGTTTTTTTCGTGACATATTCTACTTTAGCATAGTGGTACATTTTCGTCGTTACTTGCATCCTTTCTTGGTGAAAAATCCCAAAACTTCATGAAAATTTAGCATTTTTGTAACTTTGAAATTCTCTGCTGTAAGGAAAATGTATATGTGAATCAATATATAATTTATTTGGAATATCCCATATGTCTACTTTCTGCTACCCTGTATGAGCCCCGTCCATTTCTGCTACCCTGTATGGGCCCCGTCCATTTCTGCTACCCTGTATGGGCCCCGTCCATTTCTGCTACCCCGTATGGGCCCCGTCCATTTCTGCTACCCCCGTATGGGCCCCGTCCATTTCTGCTTCCCCGTATGGGCCCCGTCCATTTCTGCTTCCCCGTATGGGCCCCGTCCATTTCTGCTTCCCCGTATGGGCCCCGTCCATTTCTGCTTCCCCGTATGGGCCCCGTCCATTTCTGCTTCCCCGTATGGGCCCCGTCCATTTCTGCTTCCCCGTATGGGCCCCGTCCATTTCTGCTTCCCCGTATGGGCCCCGTCCATTTCTGCTTCCCCGTATGGGCCCCGTCCATTTCTGCTTCCCCGTATGGGCCCCGTCCATTTCTGCTTCCCTGTATGGACCACATGCATTTCTGCTTCCCTGTATGGATCCCATGCATGGAAATGCACAGGGTTCATACAGTCATGTTCTTGTCCCGTACAAACCTCATGCATTTCTATGCTCTCCTTATGGGGCTAATGAACATCCCATGAAAAAGCAGAAACCAGCCAGTGCAGTTCGTCCTCCCCCTTGAAGCCCGAGGAAACCTGCGTTATACACAGCACACTAATATAACTCAGCCCTGGTTGGCATACACACACAAAAGGGACTACAACGGCAGCGGCCTCTGTAGTCTCCTGGGGGTTGTAGTTCACCACATCTCTACAGGGCATACACCAGTGTTTCCCAACCAGGGTGCCTCCAGGTGTTCCAGAACTACAACTCCCAGCATTCCCTGGTTGGGAAACACTAGCATACACAAGCATAACAGGGACTACAACTTCCAGCATATAAATCATCCCCAGTCCGAGATTTATTCCACAGCCCCTGTAGTCTATAAATCCCCAGCCTGTGCACTTTGTCATCCTCCTGTGCTCTGTCTTCTTTCTCCAGTGCAGACCTGTGTCCTCCAAAGTCAGAGCAGGGGGAGGGGAGATACGTGCAGTATGTCCCCCTTCACACACAGAAATCATCCCCAGTCTGTGATGTCTCCAACCCCCCCCCTCCCCCTTATCCCCAGCACATGTAGTATGTCCCCCTTCACACATAGAAATCATTAGGGAGAGGAGATGAGGAGCCATGTACGTCCTCTCTCCCCTGCTCTGGCTTCTTTTTCCCGTGGAAACTTGTCCTCCGAAGGCAGAGCAGAGGGGGGAGATGAGGAGCCGTGAACGTCCTCTCTCCCCTGTTCAGCCTTCTTTCTCTCATGCAGGACTGCATCCTCCAAAGGGGAAGAAGAGGGGGTGTGGCTTTTCTCCCGTGCAGACCTGCGTCCTCTGCTTTGCCTTCGCTCCACCCAGCTCTAGCTTCGGAAACCTTTGGATAGCTGAGGGAAGGAGCGGTCGCAAGTCTGTTCAGGTGACACCTCACAGCAGTCATTTTCATTTTTGATTTTTTAAGTAAAATTTTTTTTTTTTTTTTTAAAGGTTACCTTTCATCAAAAAAACTTTTGATACATTATAGATTAATGTATCCAGAATAACTTTCCAATAGCATGTTATTAAAAAATATTCTTCTTTCTATTTAATTTTCCATTTTGAAAAAATGACCACTAGGGGTCTCCCTACCAGTCCTTTTTTTTATAGATTTCAGACTCATGCAGGAGTCCTAAATCCCAGACTGCTGCCGAGACACAGACAAGCTTAACACTGCTCCCTGGCAGTGTGCAGTGGTGAGTTTGTCTGTGCCCCAGCTGCAGTCTGAGATTTAGGACTCCAGCATGAGTCTGAAATCTATAAAAAAGGACTGGTAGGGAGACCTCTAGTGGTCATTTTCTCAAACTGGAAAATTAAATAGAAAGAAGCATATTTTTTTAATAACATGCTATTGGAAAGTTATTCTGCATACATTAATCTATAATATATCAAAAGTTTTTTTGATGAAAGGTAGCCTTTAAATAAATTTATATTTAAAAAAGTCTCATCAGTTGTACTACAAACTATAAAGTTTTTCATAATGACAGTGCCTCTTTAAACACACCAGGATGTACGTGCTGGTGTCTGCCATTAACCCCTCAGATGCCGTGATCAATACAGATCACGGCATCTGTGGCACTTTGAATGGATGATCGGATTGCCAGCACCACTGCTGCGGGGATCCAATCATCCAACATGTCCGTCGGAGGTCCCCTTACCTGCTCTGGTCAGTATATACAATCTAATGATTGCTATAAAAAGTCCACTATGGGGACTACTACTTTATGTAAAGTCCAATTTGAAGGCCGCACTGCGGGAGGATATTTGGGAGGGAAACGATAATGTTGAATCATTATGGGTAAAAATATATAGAGATAAAAATAAAAAAAATTCTGATAGGGGTTTGCTATAAGCCACCAAACATAATGGAAGAGCCAGAAGATCAATTATTGAGGCAAATAAACAAGGCAGCAAATCAAAATGTGATAATAATGGGGGACTTTAACTATCCTGATATAAACTGGGAGACAGACCTGTGAATCTCATAAAGGAAACAGGTTTCTGACTATAGCTAAAGACAATTATCTGTCCCAAATGGTGCAGGGCCCGACCAGAGGGGGCACCCTACTAGACTTAATATTAACCAACGTACCTGACTGAGTAATTCATGTGCAAGTAGATGGACACCTAGGAAATAGTGATCATAATATAATACATTATAACTTGTTCTTCAATAAGGGGATCTCTCGAGGGGCCACAAAAACAATGAACTTTAGGAAGGCAAAGTTCGATCAACTCATAGAAGCCCTTAACAATATAAAATGGGATAATGTCCTCAAAAAGAACAATACTGAAACTAAATGGGAGACTTTTAAAAATATCTTAAATTTTCACTGCAAGATGTATATACCTTATGGGAATAAAAGGGTCAGAAATAAAAGAATACCAATATGGATGAATAAAAATGTTAAGGGGGTAATAAATGACAAAAATAAAGCATTTAAATTACTAAAACAGGACAGCAGTGAAGAAGCATTAAAAAGCTATAGAGATAAATGTAAAATATGTAAAAAAAAAAAACAGATAAAAGCCTCAAAAATAGAGACAGAAAGACTCATTGCCAAAGAGTAAAACTAACCCCAAAATGTTCTTTAACTATATAAATAGCAAAAAGGTCAAAAATGAAATTGTTGGCCCTTTAAAAAATGATGAGGAAGAAATTATAAACGGGGATCAGGAAAAAGCTAATATATTAAACAAATTCTTCTCCACTGTGTTCACTGAGGAAAATGAAATGCCAGGTGAAATACAGCGAGATAAGATAAACTCCCCAGTACAGGTCACCTGTCTAACCCAGAGCCGCCTACAAAAAATCTAAATAGACAAATCACCAGGTCCAGATGGCATTCACCCCCATGTTCGAAAGGAATTAAGTAATGTAATAGACAGATCCCTATTTTTAATATTCAGGGACTCTATAGTGACAGGGACTGTTCCCCAGGACTGGCGCATGGCAAATGTGGTGCCAATATTTAAGAAGGTGTCAAAAGGTGACCCAGCAAATTATAGACCTGTGAGTTTAACCTCGGTTGTATGTAAATTGAGGGTTTCCTAAGAGATGCTATTTTGGAATATCTTGATCAAAATAAATGTATGACTCCATATCAGCATGGCTTTATGAGGGATCGTTCCTGTCAAACTAACCTGATCAGCTTTTATGAGGAGGTGAGCTCCAGACTGGACCAAGGGCAATCGCTGGATGTCGTATATCTGGATTTTTCCAAAGCATTTTATAAGGTTCCACATAAAAGGTTGGTGCATAAAATGAGAAGGTTTGGGCTGGGGGAGAATGTGGGTAAGTAAATAGCTCAATGATAGGAAACAGGTTAGTTATTAATGGTACTTATTCTGATTGGGTGACTGTTACTAGTGGGGTACCACAGGGGTCCGTCTTGAGTCCTGTCCTATTTAATATATTTATTAATGACCTTGTAGAAGGGGTGAATAGTAAAGTAACAATCTTTGCAGATGACACGAAACTCTGTAAAGCGGTAAACACAATAGAGGACAGTGCACTATTACAAATGGATCTGGATAGGTTGGGTGTTTGGGCTGGGAAGTGGCGGATGAGATTCAACACTGATAAATGTAAGGTAATGCACATGGGGGAAGAAAAATCCGGGCTGGGATTATGTATTAAATGGGTGAACACTTGGGACGACTGACATGGAAAAGGACTTAGGAGTCTTAGTTAACAGTAAATTTAGCTGTAGTGACCAGTGTCGGGCAGCTGCTGCCAAGGCAAATAGAATCATGGGGTGCATAGATGCCCACGACAAGGAAATAATTCTACCGCTGTACAAATCCCTATTCAGACCACACATAGAATACTGTGTACAGTACTGGGCACCAGTGTACAAGAAAGATATAGTGGAGCTGGAGAGGGTTCAAAGACGGGCAACCAGAGTAATCCGGGGAATGGGAGGACTACAGTACCCAGAAAGCTTATCAGAATTAGGCTTAGTTTAGAAAAAAGAAGGCTTAGGGGAGACCTAATAACTATGTATAAATATATCAGGGGACAGTACAGAGATCTCTCCCATGATCTATTTATACCCAGGACTGTATCAATAACAAGGGGCCATCCTCTACGTCTAGAGGAAAGAAGGTTTCTACACCAGCACAGATGGGGGTTCTTTACTGTAATAGCAGTGAGACTGGAATTCTCTCCCGGAGGAGGTGGTCATGGTGAACTCTGTGATAGAGTTCAAAAAGGAGCTGGATGCATTTTTGGAGAGTAATAACATTACTGGTTATGTATACTAGATTTATAGGTTGATCCAGGGATTTATTCTGACTGCCATATTTGGAGTCGGGAAGGAATTTTCACCTCTAGTATGAGGGTTTTTTGCCTTCCTCTGGATCAACTCAATAGGGACTTATTAGGGTTATAGGTTGAACTTGATGGACTCTGGTCTTTTTTCAACCTTATAAACTATGTTACTAGGTTACTATGACTATAAAAGCGTAAAAAAAATAGTAAAAAAAAAAGTTTAAAAAAAAATTTGCTAAATTGCGGTCTTCTTTTCAATTTCCCCACACAAATAAAAAAAAATTTGATTGCGTCCTACACTTTATGGTAAAATGAGTATTGGTCACGCAAAAAACAAGCCCTCTTACAAGCCCCAGGAAACTGAGATTGAGCAGCTGACTGGTATTGCTGAAAGAGAAACTAAAGAATGCCTAGGAGGCAAGAGGAGGATCTGGACAAAGGCAGTGGCATCCATATGTCCCCAAAACCAAATCCAACAGGAAATACCCAGTTCACAAAAAGATAGCCACAGCGTTATGGTAATCTCACAACATAGTCATTTATCTCCAAGACAAGCACGTCCATTACTGTCAGGTAGGCAAGTACTAAAATCCCCTTATGGTGTATAACCCCTTTAAGGCCAAAATAGGCTTGGTCCTTAAGGGGTTAAAGTTGTTTTTACCTTCTATTATGGTTGGAAGCTCTCTTGTCGTACTGATTATCCAGTGGTTTTTGGAAGAGTTTTTGGAGTATCACTGAGATAGAACAGGCAAAGTGGCTGTGTTAAGTCCACGTGGTCATGTATGTAAATCAATGAACCAAAAAGCACACTCCAATAGGCCACTCAGACTCAAAACTGTTCAGCAGAGACTAAAGACTTAAACAAAGATCTGGCAAAAAAGGAAAAAGTTGTGCCACATAGCACTGCATATGATTCCGAGACCTCATCATTTGGCCAAGGGTTAGGCGAACCAAAATCAGTACTTTAACAAATGAAGGAGAAGTTTCAGAAGCTACCACAAATCATCTACATCAAGAAGCAAATGACTGGGACAAAACCACCTGAAAACAGGTATGGGGACTAGCACAACATGATAGACACTGTGTTATAGAGGACAATGAACAATGCCTGAGAGCTGGGAATGTCAATGGGTCTAGAAATATGTAGCAGATAACTAAAACCTGAAAAAAAACACATGGTCATGTATCAAGCAATGTAACAGGCTCAGTATCACAGTTCCACATGTAGCCCTGAGAGATGAAAAAAGCAGCACATTTACATGGCTTGGAAGAAGGTAATCTCTTCTGCTTTGCTGCAGACATGTTGTAGAGAGTGAAGAAGCGAGTAACACAAAAAATGCAAAAGGGCCAGGGTGTAAGACACAAGAACACAGCCCGGGAGCCAGTAACATGAATGGTTGTATAGCCCGATAAAAAGACCTGTTTCAGAGGGATAGGATGTGATTAACAGTTATGCAGCCAGGGAGAGGTAAAGAGCACCACATGTCAAAGGGGACAGCACAATAAGGTCCAAGAGCTGCAATGAACGTGGAAAAAGACCACAGGGATCACAACCTGTCTATATTACAGGCTGTGCCATTGGCACATAGAGAGGGATCAGAGTGGGTCTATATTATTCACTGCACCCAGAGTTTAAGGACATAACAGAAAAAAGCCCTAACTAGTTTAACACTTACATGGGCACTATCAGATACAAACGCTGTTTATATGTCGTACAACGTGGCAAAACATTTTAAATATACTTCATAAGACAATTCTATTTCCTTTTTATAGAAATCATTGTAAAGCTTGTAAAATCATAGCTTTGTCCAAGCTGAGGCACAGGCATGGACAAAGTCCAGTAAGTGAGGGTGGGGTAGCATTCCTGTGTGTCCTCTCCTGTCTGATAGCACTCTGTGCTAGTGTGCAGGTATATCCTGCTAGAGGAGTCCCTTCCTTTTTTTACTGGTAGCAGCCTATACCCATGGGTCCCCGCAATAAGACTATGGATAAATAGCCTAAGTGTATTCATGAGAGGTGGGGGGAATGAGGTCAACAGATTGGGAGTCAGAGACCATTAACAGACTGGGGGGGGGGAACTGGTTCTGAGTTTGCCAGGTCTGTGTGTGCAGCTTGTCAAATTTGTGTCTTTAATAAGGTCTTGCGCACATGCACGGTGCTTCTTCGTAGGCAGAGTTGGTTACACTCTCCTTTAGCTTGCATGATCTGCAAGAGAGCAGTGAAAGAAGTTACTCTTGGGTAGAGCCATTTATCTAACAAAGAGCCGACTGGCAATTCCCTTCTATAGAGCTCCTATTGAGTAGTACTGATATCCTGCTGGGTCACTGAGTCTGGCGCATCACTCACAATGCACCACACTACTTCCTGTGCCATCCAGTGACTACATGATATGCACTCCTAGAACCACAACCTCCAGATCAGGTCAAAAGAATCCCATTGCTTGCCCGTATGGCAATTAAGAGCCACCAGAACACTACCAGGAAGACGAGGGCCCTCCTCACAGATTAACTGGGAAGGGAAAAGAACACAGCCATCAACAATGAGAAAAATGGGGCAATCTAACAGAGGAGACTTCGGCCGGCCATCTATCCTCCACCTCAGGTCTCTTCAAGGAGGCAGCCTCATAAGTGCTGTCATGAGTATAAGACCCCATTCACACTATAAAGTTGCTCCATTATAAGACCCGTTATAAACTTCCATTAGAAAAGCCTTAAAAACTGCTGTTAAACAGCCGTTACAAAATCCCATTAAAGTCTATGGGATTTTTTTTTATTATCAGTTATGACCTGTTATAGCCCATCATGAATAACGGATGTTATTTGTGACTGAAGAAAAAACAGCACATGCACTAATTTTTCTTCCGTCACAAGAGAACGGGTAAATTAACGGCCATTTTTTAAATTGAAGTCTATGGCAAACGGATGAGTCTTTATGTAATCCGTTTGCACCTGGTTTATAATATCAGTTATTACTTCTGAGCATGCTTGGAAGAGGTGACATCAGCAGACTCCTGCAGTGCTGAGGGACTACTACTACTCCCATCATGGAACAGACTTATTTCCATGATGGGAGTAGTAATTCCCCGGCTGCGGGAGTCTGCCAGTAGCTGGGGAGGCTACATTAGTGTTCGTACTACAACCCCCATCATGGAACAGACTCTGTTCCATGATTGGGGTTGTAATACAGGGGCTGAGGGATTGATCGCACCGGGTCTCACTCCTGAGACCCTATGCGATCAGAAGTTATTAAGAAGGGGAGCTGGCGGCATGCTCCTCAACCCTGCGATGTATCGTGCGTTTTACTTTAGTTTTTAAATCTCCTGCCGGGAGCCCTGAATGGTCGGTGCAGAAGAGCCATTCAGGGCTCCCGGCGGGGTTTTAAAAATTAACATTGTAAGTGGTAGTGGGGGCCATATGTATATCAAAAGCTCTCTTGTGGGGGGGGGGGGGCAAGATATAAAAAAGATAGGACTCCGGCCGGCGCATTTGTAAATATATACCCCCCGCAGTGTATTTATAATATGCCACCGCAGCGCTATATGTTTAAAGTATTCTAGCAGCAGCCCATCGGGCCAGCAGCCAGCCGGCCCGATGATGCTGTTAGAATACTTTTAATACATAGAGCTGCGTGGGCATATGTATATAGAAGCGCTGTGGGGGGGCCAGATAACCCTATATGTCTGGCCCCCACAGCGCTTTTATATACATAAGCCCCTGAAGCACTATGTATGAAAAGTATTCCATCATCATCATCGGGCCGGCCGGCTGCTGGCCAGATGCGCTGCTGCTAGAATACTTTTTTCACATATAGCGCTGTGGTGGCATATTCTGACAAATGCACTGCACGGAGGCACATTATAAATACGCTGAGGGGGGTATACATTTATAAATGTGCCAGCCGGGGGCATATTATAAATGCATTGGGGGCGAGATATATAGGCTATATGTCTGCCCACCCTGTAGCACTATATATCTTGCCCCCCCCCCCCCCACACTGCTAAATATCTTGTCTCCCCCCCACAGCGCTAAATATCTTGTCTCCCCCCACCCCACAGTGCTTTTAATATACATATGGCCCCCGCTGCCACTCACAATGTTCATTTTTAAAACCCTGCCGGGAGCCCTGAATGGCTGCTCGGTACTGGCCATTCAGGGCTCCTCGCGGGGGATTTAAAAATGAAAGTTAAAACACACAATACATCGCAGGGTTACGGACCATGCCGCCCGCTCCCCCTGCTTAATAACTTCTGATCACATGGGACCTTATGAGACCTGGTGCGATCAATTCCTCAGCCCCTGTACTACAACCCCCATCATGGAACAATCTCTGTTCCATGATGGGTGTAGTAGTACAAACCCTAATGTAGCCTCCCCAGACACCGGCAGATTCCCGCAGCCAGGGAACTACTACACCCATCATGGAAACAAGTCTGTTCCATGATGGGAGTAATAGTAGCAGTCCCGGCTGTGGGAGTCTGTAGGCAGAAGTGTTAAAACAGCCATACATGACGGATGTTATAACCGGTCTTAACGGATGAATATGTCGGTTATTTTGACAAACGTTATTCAGCTGTTATCACACGTTATTTCATCAGTTATTGTACATTCGTTTTTACAGAGAACACGGATGTTTAATCACGGATGATTACTCAGGGGAAACTGTATTTAATAGAACAAATCCCTTATAAGCAAATGTCATAAGCAAACATCATAAAAGGAGACCAAAATTTAGAAATTTTAACTATAAAAAAAAAAAATCACAAGAAATATTACTGAAGCACTCCCAGATGATCGAAAAAAAAAAAGAAAAAAGTGCAGAGGCAGAGCAGGGAGATCAGATTTACAGCTTACTCTACTTCACTTCTGCATCAGAGCGTTTGCTGTGAGTGCAAGTCCAACAATGATCATAATAATGGCAGCGGTTGGCATCTGTTTCCCTCCATATGGTTCCTGTCCAAAACGCCATCTCTGACAAGTCATTTATTATCTAGGAGAGGAGATCGTTCCTTGGTGTGATAAGAGATTCTCAATATTAAACAGACATGAAAGCCGCTCATCAAAGGTGGTTGTGTAGCAACATACACAACAATGGTAAGCGTATCTGATAGTATGCAGGGATGTGGAATTTCTATCGCCCGACGCCCGGGACTAGCAGTTTTGGGCGCCGGGCAGGTGAATTTGTCCGGCCCTTAGCAGGGCCGGACCTGACAAGTGCGGCGGATCTGCAGTCTGTATGGAGCGGGCTCCCGACTCCTGCCCGCTCCATACTCTGCCGCCTGTGTCCTCGGAAGCAGAGCAGGGGAGATGAGAAGCTGTGTATTTGTCTTCTCTCCCCTGCTCTGCAGACGTGCGGAGGGAGATGAGGGGGCGTGGCTTCTTGCTCCCCGTGCAGACCTGCGTCCTCTGCCTTCACTCCCCCCAGCTGTAGCTTCGGAGAGCTGAGGGGAGGAGGCACGTCTGCACGGGGAGATGCTTGCGGCACTCTGGGTGTATGGAGCGGGCTCGGGACTCCTGCCCGCTCTATACTCTGCAGCCCCCGGCTGTTCTCAGTAGCCGGGGGCCGCCGCTAATAGCCAGCATGTGGCGATCGCCGCGGCTGGCTATTAACCCTTTAGATCGCCGCTGTCAAAGCTGACAGCGGCGTCTAAAGGGACATGTGAATGCTCCCTGGTGGGCTAGTGGGGTGGATCGCCCCCCCGCAGCGCGATCGCAGGGGGGCGATCCACTATAGAGGTAGCCGGAGGACTTACCTCTGCTTCCTCCTGTCCCGGCTCTGTCATTGATAGATCCTGGCTGGACCAGGCTCTAGCAATGGATCACAGAGCTCACAGATTAATAGCGTTCAATAGAACTCTATTAATCTGTATGAGGAATCTAATGATTCCTCCTAGAAGTGTAATGAAGTGTAAAAAAAAAAA
The DNA here is from genome assembly GCF_029499605.1 of Hyla sarda. Lineage (NCBI taxonomy): Eukaryota > Metazoa > Chordata > Amphibia > Anura > Hylidae > Hyla > Hyla sarda. The sequence continues at coordinate 73,053,321 of NC_079199.1, forward strand.
AAAAAAAAAGTTTTAATAAAAGTTTGAAAGACACATTAACCCAGTGGTCTTTAAAGTGTGGCCCTCCAGATGTTACAAAACTACAATTCCCAGCATGCCAGGACAGGCGTTGGCTGTCCGGGCATGCTGGGAGTTGTAGTTTTGCAACATTTGGAGGGCCACAGTTTGAAGACCGCTGCATTAACCCCTTCCATGTTAAAAGTTCAAATCACCCCCTTTTCCTATATAAAAACATGCAAACATAATAAAAATGTACAATTACGCACGAAGCGATACCAAATATGTTTAACCTATTAAAATATAAAACATTATGGATCCCGTACGGTAAATGTAAAAAAAATACCAAACCACAGATTTGCAATTTTTATAATGTCCCAGAAAAAAAAGTTAAAAAGCGATTAAAAAGTCAGATCAATACCAAGATGGTACCGATACAAAAAACTTATTATGGTGCAAAAAATGAGCCCTCATACAGCCTGGTATGTGGGGAAAAAAATAAAGCTACAGGGGTTAAAAAATGGCAATGAAAAAAATTTGAAAAAGTCCAGAATTAGTAAAACATGATGTAAACGATACAAATCTGGTATTCCTGTAATCAGGCGCCTAAAGTATAAAACTAACATGTTACCTCAACCACAAGGTAAATGGCGCAGAAAAAAAAAACCCACCAAATCTGCACAATTATCCTTTACTATTTCAATTTCACTTCCCTTAATATATATATATATTTTTTTGGTTCGGAGAATATGTTATTGAAAAATTAAAAGGTATCATTATAGTAGGTAGTTATGGCTATTATAGGGCGAGGAGGAAAAAACGAGAGTGTAAAAGCGAAAATTGGCCGGGACAAGTGGATCATCATGAGGGACAAGTAGATTTTGCTCCATTTTAGTCCCGTGGACAAGTAGTTTTTTATAAAATTTCCACACCCCTGGTATGGTATCCGCAGCCCTCCAGCAAAGCAATGGTAGACAGTCGGTATGGCTTCAAAGTGGACGCCGGCTCCACATGGGGCAGGATACAAGCAGGAAAAGGCAAAGTAAAATCCAGGTAGTTTATTTCCCAAAATGCAACGCGTTTCGCTGATGAAGCTGCTTTCCCGCAGCGAAACGCTTTGCATCTTGGGAAATACATTTTTATTTGCCTTTTCCTGCTTGTATCCTGCACCATGTGGAGCCGGCATCCCCTTTGAAGCCATACCGACTGTCAAGTTGTTAGGCATACATGTTTTCACAATTATGATCATTTTGCACAATAATGTATACATTTTACTGTCTGTGATAAAGATATAGGCCACTATTTGCACTTTACTGCATACTACATGGTAAGATTATGTACACATGCAGTTTTTCATATTTATCTAGCAAATATTTCATAATTATTTTAATATGGATTGATATGTAATTGATCATTTCACTTTATGCTTTGAATATATACCAACTTAACGCACAATGGGGGAAATTGAATTTATAATTGATTTTACCTTGTTTTTGTGGAGTTAATTTGTCGCACAATCCGTGTCAGTTGCTGTCTTAGAGACTTTTCATTGCGACTTTTGCTTTAGAAACTTTCTAAAGTAGTGAAGCTATTTCGCAGTATGGTTATTTTGCAGTGGTCAGGAATTTATCATAGCAATGTCACATAATTTGATGCAAAGCCCTAAATTTGACGCAAACTTACACCAGCCTTGACCTGGCTTACAAAATGATGAATAGCATTTTTAATAAGTCGAACATTTTGATGCACGGGTTAAAAAGTAGTAGAGGAGGCAACATATTTATCACATGCCCTGCATTTAATCAATTTGGCACACGTATCAAGTTTCCACCACACAAAGTGTCAAAAGATGTTCATTCATAAAACTATTAATTCCCCTCCATGTTTTTCCTTAAGAAATAATGCAATAAACAGCTGTAATATTGCTAATGTAACATGAAATAAATGCTACACTTTTTTTTCATCATCTATAAGTGCTGCAGTGATCTTTCATTTGGATGTTTGGTTGGACCCTATGGACCTGGGTTACACAAGGGTTTGAACACCTGCTCTATTAACCATCTTCTGGTGTGCTGCTTTTTCTCTAATGTACTATACAAATTTATATATATATATATATATATATATATATATATATATACATATATATATATATATATATATATAAATAAAGTCTTGTATTAATGTATTAAATATAATTTCATTTTTGAAGTTCCTCTCACAACCCGTTATGTTTTAATAGCAGTGCTGCTTACCCTGCACTTTTAGTTGAACTTCTGTTCCCATCTTCTCTCTCTTTACTAATTTCCTTATCCTTCATCTTTAGTCCTTGCTCTTTCAACTTCTCTTCTTTACGTTTTCGAATTCTGAAAAAAGTTTGTAATAAAAATATTTCTTATGTTTATACTACATATAAAATCCAGTTATCAACAAAAGGACCAAAAAAACAATACTAAGAACAACTCAATAATAGTGGGACACTCTGAATTTACCGAATTTATGTCTATTTTAAACCAACAATCTAATTAGTCAGTATAACAATTTAATCAGTGTGAAACTGATGTTCGCAATGCAGTTTTGACCTCTTTCAAAGAATACCCTCTGGAGAACACATTTGAGCGTTTCAGACATTTATTTAAACAGTGAACACTTCCCATTTCACTGGTCAATAATGTATAGGTATGTTACACAGAAATATCAATATTTAGGGGTCGGAATAGTTATAAGGGATAGGCTTAAAAGGGTATTCTGGGGAACACAACTTTCCTCTTATGCACAGGATAGAGGATAAGTGTCTGATCGTAGGGTGTCTGTGAAACTCGCACTTAACTTCGGAGTGCTTCGTCCATCACCCTCAGAGATGAGCAGGAGTGAGTGCCAGCTCAGCCAATCACCAAGCTGAGAAAAGAACTAGTCTCTGCCAGTGACTGGCTAAGAGGGCAGTCACTCCTGGAGTCCAGTCACTCGGAAGGTGGATATGGGAGAATTTCTGTGGAAATCATGGGCGGTTCCAGCGGTCGAACACCCTGCGATCAAGTACTTATCCCCTATCATGTGGATAGGGGAGAAGTGGAGTACCCCAGAATACACCTTTAATGGAAAAAAAAACACTCCTACATCTACAAATTGCATGCTGATCAATGCTAGAAGTCTGACAAATACAATTGACAAAAAAAAAAAAAAGAATGGAAGTTGGATCTTGATTTTTAAACACATTTTATACAGGGCCACATAAAAGATTAGTACATAAAATGAGGTTTGGGATGAGGGAAAATTTGTGTAAGTGAGTAATGAACTGGCTTATTGATAAGGAACAGAAGGTGGTTTTTAACAGTACTTACTCTGACTGGGTGACTGTTACTAGTGGGGTACCACAGGGGTCAAGGACCTAGTAGAGGTATTGTAAACTGTCAATCTTTGCAGATGATACTAAACTGTGAAAAGGGGTAAACACAATAGAGGACAAAGCACTGGTACAAATGGATATGGATAGATTGGAGGCTTGGGCTGAGAGGTGGCAGATGAGCCAAAACACTGATAAAATAAGGTTATGCACATACGGAGGAAAAATTCCGGCTGGAATTATGTAATAAATGGGGAAATATTGTGTACAACTAACACCGAAAAAGGACTTAGGAGCTTTAGTTTAAAGTACATTTAACAGCAGCAACCAGTCTGTTACATAGCTGCACATTAAAGAAATAGTTTTACAACTGTACAAATCACTGGTCATACCACACAAGGAATATGGTGTACAGAAAATTGTATATAACACACACAATTTTTTCCCCTCATAAAACCGCTGCAATTGGGCCTCAGCTGTGAGCATTAACCCCTTAAGGACCAGGCCAATTTTCACATTAGGACCAGAGCATTTTTTTGGCACATCAGACCACTGCCATTTTAAGCATTAATAACTCTCGGATGCTTTTACCTTTCATTCTGATTCAGAGAGCGTTTTTTTGTTAGTGGTAAAATTTTGTCGAACTGCATTATTTCTTGGTGAAAAACGTGGAAATTTTGAATTTTTCTAACTCTGAAGCTCTCTGCTTGTAAGGAAAATAGACATTCCAAATAAATAGCAATTTAGGTCTATAATACAATAGGTCTACTTTAGGTTTGCATCATAAAGTTGACATGTTTTTACTTCGAGGGCTTCAAAGTTCAGCAGCAATTTTTTATTTTTCACAAAATTTTCAAAATCTGAATTTTTCATGGACCAATTCAGGTCTGAAGTGGATTTGAAGGGCTTTCTTATTAAGAATACCACATAAATGACACCTTTATAAAAACTGCACCCCTCAAAGTATTCAAAACGACATTCAGTAAGTGTGTTAACCCTTTAGGTGTTTCACAGGAATAGCAGGAAGTGAAGGAGAAAATTCACAATCTTCATTTTTTACACTCGCATGTTCTTGTAGACCCAGTTTTTGAAATTTTACAAGGGGTAAAAGGAGAAAAATCCTCAAAATTTGTAACCCAATTTCTCTCGAGTAAGGAAATATCTCATGCGTATTTAAAGTGCTCTACAGGCGCAGTAGAGTGCTCAGAAGGGAAGGAGAGACAATGGGATTTTGGAGAGTTTTTCTGAAATTGTTTTTGGGGAGAATGTCACATTTAGGAAGCCCCTATGTTGCCATAACAGAGGAAAAAACCCCACATGGCATACTATTTTGGAAACTACACCCCTCAAGAAACGTAACAAGGGGTCCAGTGAGCCTTAACACCCCACAGGTGTTTGACGTCTTTTCGCTAAAGTCGGATGCGTAAATGAAAAAAAATCATTTCTCTCACTAAAATTCTTGAGTTTACCAAAATTTTACAAGGTGTAATAGGAGAAAATTACCCCCAAAATGTGTAACCCCATTTCTTCTGAGTATGTACAGTACAGAACAAAAGTTTGGAGTTTTCTTTATTTTCACGACTATGAGAATTGTAGATTCACATTGAAGGCATTAAAACTATGAATTAACACATGTGGAATTATATACATAACAAAAAAGTGTGAAACAACTGAAAATATGTCATATTCTAGGTTCTTCAAAGTAGCCACCTTTTGCTTTGATTACTGCTTTACACACTCTTGGCATTCTCTTGTTGAGATTCAAGAGGTAGTCACTTGAAATGGTTTTCACTTCACAGGTGTGCTGGTGTGGGGGAGGAGGAGGTGTGATGGTGTGGGGGTGCTTTGCTGGTGACACTGTTGGGGATTTATTCAAAATTGAACCAGCATGGCTACCACAGCATCTTGCAGCGGCATGCTATTCCATCCGGTTTGCGTTTAGTTGGACCATCATTTATTTTTCAACAGGACAATGACCCCAAACACACCTCCAGGCTGTGTAAGGGCTATTTGACCAAGAAGGAGAGTGATGGGGTGCTGCGCCAGATGACCTGGCCTCCACAGTAAGGGGACCTGAACCCAATCGAGATGGTTTGCGGTGAGCTGGACCACAGAGTAAAGGCACAAAGGGCCAACAAGTGCTAAGCCTGTCTGGGAACTCCTTCAAGACTGTTGGAAGACCATTTCAGATGACTACCTCTTGAAGCTCATCAAGAGAATGCCAAGAGTGTGCAAAGCAGTAATCAAAGCAAAAAGGTGGCTAGAACCTAGAATATGACATATTTTCACACTTTTTTTTTGTTATGTATATAATTCCACATGAGTTAATTCATAGTTTTGATGCCTTCAGTGTGAATCTACAATTTTCATAGTCATGAAAATAAAGAAAACTCTGAATGAGAAGGTGTGTCCAAACTTTTGGTTTGTACTGTAATACCCCATGTGTGGATGTCAAATGCTCTGCTGGCGCACTACAATGCTCAGAAGAGGAGGAGCGCAATGAGCTTTTGGAAAGAGAATTTGTTTGGATTGGAAGTCAGGGGCCATGTGTGTTTACAAAGCCCCCCGTGGTGCCAGAACAGTGGACCCCCCACATGTGACCCCATTTTGGAAACTACACCCCTCATAGAATTTAATAAGGGGTGCAGTGAGTATTTAAACCCCACTGGCGTTTGACAGATATTTGGAACAGTGGGATGTGCAAATGAAAAATTTAATTTTTCATTTTCACAGACCACTGTTCGAAAAATCTGTCAGACTCCTGTGGGGCGTAAATGCTCACTGTACCCCTTATTACATGGAGTGTAGTTTCCAAAATGGGGTCACATGTGGGGGGGGGTCCATTGTTCTGGCACTATGGGGGCTTTGTAACACACGTGGCCTTCAATTCCGGACAAATTTTCTCTCCAAAAGCCCAATGGTGCTCCTTCTCTTCTGAGCATTGTAGTGCACCCGCAGAGCACTTTACATCCACATATGGGGCATGTTCTTACTCAGAAGAAATGGGGTTACAAATCTTGGGGGTCTTTTTCCTATTTTCCCTTGTTAAAATGAAAAATTTAGGATAACACCAGCATTTTAGTGAAAAAAAAATGATTTTCTTTATTTTCCCATCCAACTTTAATAAAAATTCGTCAAACACCTGTGGGGTGTTATGGCTCACTATAACCCTTGTTACATTCCGTGAGGGGTGTAGTTTCCAAAATGGGGTCACATGTGGGTATTTATTTTTTTGCATATATGTCAGAACCGCTGTAAAATCAGGCACCCCTGTGCAAATCAACAATTTAGGCTTCAAATGTACATAGTGCGCTCTCACTCCTGAGAATGGTGGGGCACCCGCAGAGCATTTTACGCCCACATATGGGGTATTTCCGTACTCAGGAAAAATTGTGTTACAAATTTTGGGCGTTTTTTCCTTTTACCGCTTGTGAAAATAAAAAGTATGGGGGCAACACAAACATGTTAGTGTAAAAAAATTTTATTTTATTTTTTACACTAACAGGCTGGTGTAGCCCCCGACTTTTCCTTTTCATAAGGGGTAAAAGGAGAAAAAGCCCCTCAAAATTTGTAGTGCAATTTCTCCCGAGTACGGAAATACCCCATATGTGGCCCTAAACTGTTTCCTTGAAATACAACAGGGCTCCGAAGTGAGAGTGCGTCATGTGCATTTGAGAACTATATTAGTGATTGCATAGGGGTTTACATGGGGGCATTCTACGCTAGTGATTCCCAAACCGGGTGCCTCCAACTGTTGCTAAACTCCCAGCATGCCTGAACAGTCAGTGGCTGTACGGAAATGCTGGGAGTTGTTTTGCAACAGCTGGAGGCTCCGTTTTGGAAACACTGCCGTACTTTTTTTATTTTTATTGGGGGGAGACGACGACAGTGTAAGGGGGTGTATATGTAGTATTTAACTTGCCGAAGGGCATGCTGGGAGATGTAGTTATTCAACAGCTGGAGGTATGCAACTACAATTCCCAGCATGCTGAGATAGCTGTTTGGGTATGCTGGGATTTGCAGTTTTGCAACATCTGGGAGGGCTACAGTTTAGAGACCACTGTATAGTGGTCTCAAATTGTAGCCCTCCAGATGTTGCTAGGCAACTCACCGGCTTCCATAGTATCCAGTGAGCCACATCGCCGTCCTCTTCTGCCGCCGCCGATGTGTAAGTGGCCCTTCGGCGCCGGACCCCTTCGGTTTCCCCATTCTGCCCAGCCTATTGTGGGAGGACAGAACAGGGAAACCGAAAGTTAACCCTCCAGCCCCCGTTCTGATATTGGCTGCACATTTTTTGATAAATCTCTCCCAGACATGTCTATTCTTTCTGTGGATTCCACTCGGAAATGCTTTGCTGTCTATGAGACGGCCCTTGCGCCAGCCAGACCATTCAAATGTGTGGAAAACGTCCGCCCGTGTTTTCCGGCAGAACAAGGCCTTCTAGTGGCAGCTTCCACACCCAGAAAGACTAGGAGAAAGATTTTAAGAAAATACAAAAATCCTTATATTTTCTTGACCATGTAGCATTTTGTTACAGTATCATACTCAATACCAAACTACCTGAACAATTTTGTTACGCAATCCAATATTAAAATAAATATATGAAATACAAACAACTAAGTAGAAAGATTTAACCAGGATTTTATGACAAGACAAGGTGCTCCTATTATACTAAAAGCCTATTTTACTGAACTCCACAGCAAATAAAAATAATGTAAATATTACAGAAAAAACTTTAAACACGTAATGCAACCAAACAAGCTTCAAAATAACAGTAGCCAATCATAGCAGAGCGTAGATTATATAGGTAACTGCCGCCTTGAGATCTCCCTTCTTTGCTTCTTAGCAGTGTGATCAGATAAGTGTATTTGTGCTCATTTATTTAGAATTTATATTTATTTATTCCCCATCATTGTACATATTATTTCTTATTATTTAATATATTGTTCATATATTTCTCATTATTCTTTTTGCATTATTTAACCCCTTAAGGACGCAGTCCATTTGGGCCTTAAGGGCGCAGTCCATTTGGGCCTTAAGGACGCAATTTTATTTTTACGTTTTCGTTTTTTCCGCCTCGCCTTAAAAAAATCATAACTTTTATATTTTCATCCATAGACTAGTATGAGGGCTTGTTTTTTGCGCGACCAGTTGTCCGTTGTAATGCCATCACTCACTTTACCATAAAATGTATGGCGCAACCAAAAAAATACTATTTGTGTGGGGAAATTAAAAAGAAAACCACAATTTTGCTAATTTTGGAAGGTTTCGTTTTCACACCGTACAATTTAAGGTAAAAATGACATGTGCTATTTATTCTTTGAGTCAATATGATTACAATATTTTTTTAACACTTTTTGGGGGTGAAATAGGGAAAATGGGACAATTTATATTTTTATTGGGTGAGGGGGTTTTCACATTTTTTACACTATTTTTTTTTTACCTTTTTTAAACTTATTTTTACACTTTAATAGTCCCCATAGGGGACTATTTATAGCAATCATTCGATTGCTAATCCTGTTCAGTGCTATGTATAGTACATAGCACTGATCAGCATTATCGGTCATCTCCTGTTCTGGTCTGCGGGAAGGCAGATCAGAGCAGAAGACTCACGGAAGGCAGCGGAGCCAGGTGAGGGGACCTCCGTTTGCCGCTGCGGCCGATCAGATCATCCATTTAAGTGACCGCGATGCTGCAGATGCCATGATCTGTATTGATCACGGCATCTGAGGGGTTAATGGCGGGCATCCGCGGGATCGCGGGTGTCCACCATTACCGACGGGTCCCTGGCTGCGATCAACAGCCGGGACCTGCCGCGCATGATCCAGACATTGCTCCGATGCCCGCGGTTATGCTTAGGACGTAAATGAATGTCCTGGTGCGTTAAGTACCACCTTGCCAGGACGTACATTTACGTCCGTCGTTAACGGGTTAAGATTTCCTCTTCACACACATATATATATTTCACTTCATACATACACACATATACATATATACACACACATAAACACACACACACAGTTCAAAAAATTAACACTAAGATAACACATTCTAGATCTGAATGAATGAAAAAATCATATGAAATACTTTCGTCTTAACATAGTTGAATGTACTGACAACAAATCACACAAAAATTATCAATTGAAATCACATTTTTCAACCCATGGAGGTCTGTATATGGAGTCACACAAAAGCAAAGTAGAAAACCACACTACAAGCGGATCCAACTTTGATGTAATGTCTTTAAAACAAGTAAAAATGAGGCTCAGTAGTGTGTGTGGCCTCCACGTGCCCGTATGACCTCCCCACAACGCCTGGGCATGCTCCTTTTGAGGTGGTGGATGGTCTCCTGAGGGATGTCCTCCCAGACCTGGAGTAAAGCATCCGCCTACTCCTGGACAGTCTGTGGTGCAACATGGCGCTGGTGGATGGAGCGAGACATGATGTCCCAGATGTGCTCAATCGGATTCAGGTCTGGGGAACATGCCAGCCAGTCCATAGCATCAATGCCTTCCTCTTGCAGGAACTG
>NC_079199.1:73068189-73148480 GCF_029499605.1 Hyla sarda
TACTCATGAAAATTGCCCCCCAACACAATAATTTGGCTTCTAACGAACCCAATCAACCCACTGAAGGTATGCTGAGCCCATCAATATAGACAACAATTTAGAGTCTCTTACCTTCCAAATCAAACCCATTATGCAGGACCCTCCTCCACCCCTCAACCCTTCTTCCCATACCGTGGAAGACCATGGCGTGCTCGAGGACACCGTGGATTTCCCCGATCCAGACCATCTCCAGTAAAGTCTTCCATTTTCGTCACCGGAGATTCCATTGGGAGGAAGACTCAAACATTGTTTCCCAAAACCGGGGTATGATAACTTCAGACTCATGGATTCAGAATACTGTTTTAGGCTATCAGATAGAATTTATTATCCCTAACATTCAAACTTCCCTCCCTCATCCCATACAGTTTTCCCTTTCAGACAAAAATCTGGTAGACCTGAAAATAAAAAGACCTCATTACCAAAAGAGAAAATTATACCGGTACCACTACACTCCCCAGGATTCTTAACCAATCTTTTCATGGTAAAAAAGAAAGATGGTCACAGACCCGTAATCAACTTAAGACTACTCAACAACTTTGTAGTATATTGCCCCTTCAAGATGGAAGGTATCCATCTATTGAGAGACATCCTATTAAAAGACGATTGGCTAATCAAGATAGGTTTAAAGGACGCTTCTTTAACCGTCCTGATTCATCCTTCTTCCCAAATTTTCCTCCAATTTATATTTAACAATCAGAAATGGCAGTTCACTTGCCTTCCATTCGGCCTCTCTTCAGCCCCATGGTGCCTCACAATATTCTTGAAGCCCATCATTTCTTCCCTTCTAAGTCATGGGGTACGCATTATAATCTACATCGACAACATTCTTCTCATGGCACATTCCAAAGAATGGACTTTCTCCTGATTCATCTAGGTTTCCTTGTCAACCTAAAAAAATCCATTCTTATTTCATCTCAAGAACTAGAATTTCTGGGTTTCATGATCAATACCCAACTGACCACTGAGTCTTTCTCCAAGGAGGTTGAAGACAAATCGGAACCTGATTTCTTTGAGAACCATAGCCCGAATTGTGGGTCTGCTTTCACCATCTATTCAAGCCATTTTTCCTGCTCCGCTTCATTATAGAGCTCTCAAACGCTTGAAGATTCACCATCTACGGGAGGGCCTCTGTTATTTAGACAAAATTAGTCTCTTCCGAAGCCAAAGAACAACTTCTTTGGTGGCTTTCTCACATTCAACTTTGGAACAGGGAGACAATCTTTCATCCCAATACAGATATTATCATAGAATCCGACATGACCCTCGTCGGCTGGGGCACTCATTGCGGCTCCCTTTCTACCAGGGAAAAATTGTCTCCTTCCGAATCACTTCTACATATTAACTGCTTTGAGCTCCTTGCGGGATTCTTTCCTTTGAAAAGCTTTGCAAAAGACGCTTCCAATTGTTGTATCTTATGTATGGGCAAAATTTCCGCTGTCCAATACATCAATCTCCTAGGAGGTACGGACACAAACTCCTTGCAGACATTGTTAAAGACTTATCATTGTTAAAGATAAGAACATTACATTGAAGGCGGAATATCTTCCCGGAATATTCAACTCAATCGCAGATCGGTACTCCTGCGATTTCATCTAGACATTTTCCTATCGATTCTATCCAAATATCATTCCATCTGGGAAGTCAATATTAATTTGGACATGTTTCTTTCCTGAGAAGACAACGACTATGTTTAAAGTTTCTTTCTTTTAACCCCTTAAGGACTCAGGGTTTTTCCGTTTTTGCACTTTCGTTTTTTCCTCCTTACCTTTAAAAAATCATAACCCTTTCAATTTTCCACCTAAAAATCCATATTATGGCTTATTTTTTGCGTCGCCAATTCTACTTTGCAGTGACATTAGTCATTTTACCCAAAAATGCACGGCGAAACGGAAAAAAAAAATCATTGTGCGACAAAATCGAAAAAAAAACGCCATTTTGTAACTTTTGGGGGCTTCCTTTTCTACGCAGTGCATATTTCGGTAAAAATTACACCTTATTATTCTGTAGGTCCATACGGTTAAAATGATACCCTACTTATATAGGTTTGATTTTGTCGCACTTCTGGAAAAAATCATAACTACATGCAGGAAAATTTATACGTTTAAAAATGTCATCTTCTGACCCCTATAACTTTTTTATTTTTCCACGTACGGGGCGGTATGAGGACTCATTTTTTGCGCCGTGATCTGAAGTTTTTATTGGTATGTTTTTTGTTTTGATCTGACTTTTTGATCACTTTTTATTCATTTTTTAAGGTTATAAAAAGTTACCAAAATACGCTTTTTTGGACTTTGGAATTTTTTTGCGCGTACGCCATTGACCGTACGGCTTAATTAATGATATATTTTTATAGTTCGGACATTTACGCACGCGGCGATACCACATATGTTTATTTTATTTTTTTTTTACACTGTTTTATTTTTCTTATGGGAAAAGGGGGGTGATTCAAACTTTTATTAGGGAAGGGGTTAAATGACCTTTATTAACACTTTTTTTTTACTTTTTTTTTGCAGTGTTATAGGTCCCATAGGGACCTATAACACTGCACACACTGATCTTTCATCCTGATCACAGGCGTGTATTAACACGCCTGTGATCAGCATTATCGACGCTTGACTGCTCCTGCCTGGATCTCAGGCACGGAGCAGTCATTCGTCGATCGGACACCAGGGAGGCAGGTAAGAGCCCTCCCGGTGTCCGATCAGCTGTTCGGGACGCCGCGATTTCACCGCGGCGGTCCCGAACAGCCCGACTGAGCAGCCGGGATACTTTCAGTTTCACTTTAGAAGCGGCGGTCAGCTTTGACCGCCGCTTCTAAAGGGTTAATACCGCACATCGCCGCGATCGGCGATGTGTGGTATTAGCCGCGGGTCCCGGCCGTTGATTAGCGCCGGGACCCACGCGATATGATGCGGGATCGCGGCGCGATCCCGCTTCATATCGCGGGAGCCGGCGCAGGACGTAAATATACGTCCTGCGTCGTTAAGGGGTTAAAGGGGTACTCCGGTGAAAATTATTATTATTATTTTTTTTTAATCAAATGGTGCCAAAAAGTTAAACAGATTTGTAAATTACTTCTATTAAAAAATCTTAATCCTTCCCGTACTTATTAGCTGCTGAATACTACAGTGGAAATTATTTTCCGTTTGAAACACAGAGCTGTCTGCTGAAATCATGAGCACAGTGCTCTCTGCTGACATCTCTGTCCATTTTAGGAACTGTCCAGCATAAAAGGAAATCCCCATAGCAAACATATGCTGTTCTGGACAGTTCCTAAAATGGACAGAGATGTCAGCAGAGAGCACTGTGCTCATGATGTCAGCAGACAGCTCTGTGTTCCAAAAAGAAAAGAATTTCCGCTGTAGTATTCAGCAGCTAATAAGTACAGGAAGAATTAAGATTTTTTTAATAAAAGTAATTTACAAATCTGTTTAACTTTCTGGCACCAGTTGACTTAAAAAAGTTTTTCACTAGAGTACCTCTTTAAACTCCCGGTCCTTCTTATATCCGTTAAACGTGTCTCCATTGTCAAAGTTCTTGATATTTCTCGTAGACAATTTACACCTCAAGGTGTTCTCTTTACAATTTCTCGCCGTACTAAGACAAACTTACATTTCCATTTTTTTTATCCATTCTTTCCACATCATGAAAAACTTCTTGTGGTTCGTTGTCTACGCTCCTATGAATCCAAAACGGAATCTATCAGACTTTGCTTTTCTTAATTACTCATTTCATTCTGTAAACCCTATGCTCCTGTTTCCTCCTCCACTTTAGCTTGATGTTAAAGGAATACTCTGGCGCTAAACATCTTATCCCCTATCAAAAAGGATAGGGGATAAGATGTTAGATCGCAGGGATCCCGCCGCTGGGGAAAACCGCGATCTCTCCTGCAGCACCCCCATTTTCCAGCTGCACAGAGCGAGGATCGCTCTGTGACTGATAACGGGCGGTGCAGGGGATGAAGTATTGTGATGAGGGGGGCGGGCCGTGACGTCACAATACCCCAGCCCCTGTATAGCCAGTCATCTGCCACGGAGCAAACATAGCTCTGTGCTGCTGATATACAGGAGTGCTGCAGGAGAGATCCTTTGGATAGGAGATAATACATCTAGGGGTGGAGTACCCCTTTAAACAGACCATGGAATTGGCTGGCATTTATGTCTCTAACTTTGGAGCTCCTCCTGCCAGGGGAGCTGTTTCGACTAAATTATTCCAATCGGGAGCTTCTCTTTCAGATATTATGAAAGCAGCTAATTTGTCTTCTGATTCTACATTTAAGACTATTTCAAATCAGAATCCCATGTTTCTATGGTCCTTTTGTAAGGTTTTTAATACGTGTATATTGCATGACTATTATATACTGTTTAGCTATAAACTAGCATAATAGGAGAGTCTTGTCATAAAATTGGTAATTTTCCTATCCTTGGTGCCAGAAAATTTGGATTTTATTAAAAACAAGATACGAGTATTATCCCTCCCATTAGACCCGTCCCTATACTTCTATATCTTTCTTTTGTTTTCACAGCTCAGTAATGTTGTCATCTTACAGATCCTATTTCCAGCATATTAACAGTTACTGTTTCTATCTGAAGTGTTTTTCTTTACTACAAAGTTTTTCCTTCGTTCTTCTGTGGACTATTCTTCATTCCAATTATTGTGAACATCTACTCTTCGCTGCAAAGAAGAAGGGATATCTTCAGGCAGCAGTTACATATATAACCTACGCTCTGCTATGATTGAATACTGTTATATTGCAGCATGTTTAGTTGCATTACATGTTTAAAGAGGCACGGTCATTGTTAAAAACTTTTCATATATTGCAGGACTCATTATAATATGACATTTCACAATATACACATGTTAAATTTTTTTTAAAATTTTCACCTGAAATTCAAGCTAAAAATAGCCACCACTAGGGATCGCCTGTCTTTTAGCCAGACAGACTAGTCTAGATTTTACAGCATACTGGATACTGGCCGTAAAGCATACCGGTATCCAGTATAGGATATTTCTATTGAGTGTATGCAAAACTACAGATAAAGGATGTGTGGACATGCTGGGAGCTGTAGTTTTACAACAGCTGGAGGCAACACTGCTCTAACACAGTAATTTACAAACATTGCAGCTTCAGTTGTTACTAAACTACAACTCCCAGCATGCTGAAATAGTCAAAGCTTTCTCGGACTCCTGAATGACAAAGAAGTTGATCAGACATTCAGGAGTCTGTGAAAGATGAATGACACACAGTGACAGCTATGCTGATTAGCATCCAGCTTTACTAGGAGAAGATAAAACAGATAGAACATGTATTCATAAAAATGTTGTACTTTTATCTAAAAAATACTTGCACTATTTTTATAAAGATCTATTCTTATATTTATACATTTTATCCTGTGATGAATTCACCATAATGTCTTCTGATTACTGCAGGCAAACTCCAAGCATCTTCCTGTGTGTAACATGTACAGCATGAAACCAGAGAGCAAAGGGTTACAGAGTAGAGTACTGTCCCTCCTGTGAGGGAGACAGACTGACACGCCCCCTCCAGCCTGCACAATGAAAAAGTAACTCGCCAGCAGATAAATGCTTATATCGCGGGATATATAGGTCCGAGACACACAAAAATTATATGCACATGATCAGGATTGGGTCCTGAGTAACAGGTCACTTTTTTCTTTTTTTTTTTTGCACTATGACATAGTTACATAGTTAGTACGGTTGAAAAAAGACATACGTCCATCAAGTTCAACCAGGGAATTGAAGGGTAGGGGTGTGGCGCGATATTGGGGAAGGGATGGGATTTTATATTTCTTCATAAGCATTAATGTTATTTTGTTCCAGGAATGTATCTAACCCGGTTTTAAAGCTATAAATTTTTCCTGTTGTGACCAGTTCCTGAGGTAGACCTTTACCATAAGAACTGTGAACTTATGAAACAAAGGCATGTCGCCCCTTGAGACTAAACCTTTTCTTCTCCAGACGGAGGGAGTGCCCCCTCGTCCTTTGGGGGGGGGGGGGGGGGGGGGGGGGGGGGGGGGGGGGGGTTTAACCTGGAACAGTTTTTCTCCTTATTTTTTGTATGGGCCATTAATATACTTGTATACAGAGGGGCGTGGCTTGGCGGTTGAGATGAGCGGTCGCACGCTGTGAGTGCTCCCGCTTAGAACCTGCATTTAACTTATCCTGAGGTGAATCCTGGAGTCCCATGACCCCACAGACTCGGCTGAGGACCCGCATTATGGCCTCTAAACAAGACCCGACGAGAAACAAGGATCGACCGGCCGTGGAAAAGCTCCGGGACTATGCCCGCGCAGACAGGCAAGATGGCGCCGCTCAGGCCGGGGCGCGTGTTCCACCAGCGGCTGCGGAGGGAGGAGAGGGCTTCACATCGTGAAGAGGGCGCTGATTCTAATGACCTTACCCTTCGGGAGGTGAGCGATACCCTCCTGATGGCGATCCAGACATGCCGCACTTCTCTCACCGGCAAGCTTGAAGAGGTCAGGGTGGACGTGGGCCTCCTACGGCAGGACTTTCAGACCTTGAGGGAGCGGGTGACTGAGACTGAGACACGCATCTCCACCCTGGAAGACACGATGCAGCCTCTACCCTCTTCACTCCGCGAGGTCCGGGAGCAACTGGATTTGGCCCGTCAGAAGAATGACGACCTCGAGAACCGGCTGCGCCGGAATAACAGAGTGATCGGTCTCCCTGAGCGGGCGGAGGGTCAGAACCCGGGGGCCTATGTGGAGTCCTGGATCAAAGAGCTCTTTCCGGATGCCCCCTTCTCAGCTGCTTACGCCGTGGAGAGAGCACACCGAGTACCATCTAAGCCACCGATCCCTGGTGCGCCTCCTCGTCCTCTATTGGCGAGGTTTCTCAACTGCAATGATCGGGACTTGATCCTCTGCTCTGCCCGGCGGCTGCCGGAGATCATAGTGCAGAACGCAAAGGTATCCATTTTCCCGGACTTCTCCTCTGATCTTCAACGCAGGAGGGCCTCGTTTACTTCTATCAAGGCGTGGCTGAGAGAGAGAGGGGTACCATACTCCATGGCATACCCTGCCCGGTTGAGGATCGTGGATGGTGACCGGGCGGTTTTCTTTACTTCCCCGCAGGATGCGGATGACTGGCTACGGCGCCAACGTTGATCCGGACCCTGTAGGCGACCCAGGATTACGTGGTGAGATGGAGATGCTGGTACAGGACCTCTTGCCATGACCTTTACCCTCCCTCCCCTTGCCTCTATCCCCCTGTATGGCCCCGGTCTCCTGGACCCCTTTGCGGAGCTCAAGATACTGTGATTCCCCGGGAGGTTTTTTTTTTTTTTCTCTACTTTTTTCCCAGTTTTTTTCCCCGTTTCCCCCCCCCCCCCCCCCTTCCCATCTCCTCCCCCTTCCCCGGGAGCCTGGTCTCCCCCGGCCCTCCATTCTCCCCATGCACCTGATGTCTCCCTGATGCTCCCAGGCCTTACCTCTCCCTTCCCTCGCCCCCATCCTGTTGCTTACTTTGATCTGCTGTGTGCCCTGGTTCAGGACTGTTCCTCCGGGACTGCATGAGGGCCCTACCCTGACCCTCTGAAGGGATTTATTCTGTCCCTCTCCAGTCTACCTGCCTCGTCACCCTGTCCCTTTTCCCTGGGTCGGTTCATTTTTTTTAATTTTTTTATTTTGGAGTCTCAGACTTGGAGGACATCGGCCGCTGGATTACTATTACACGATCTCTATCTGGTCTCCTTCCCTCCTCCCTGATGTGCCAGTTTCCCCCCCCACCTTCCCGTTCCCCCTTCCTAACCGAACCCCCCCCCCCCATAGTGCCTGAGACCTTTTGTTCCTCGATTACCTAGACTGTCCCTTGCTGTGTGACTCCTGTTTGCTGGGATTATTATTATTATTATTATTTTTTTTATTTTTTTTTTTCCATTTGTGGGGGGGGGTCGGGGTGACGGGTGGACAATCTCCTGAGTCGGGGATGGGATTTACTGTTGATCATATATGTTTTATCATTTTCTATTTCCTCCTCTCTTTCTCCTGCTTCCCCTATCCTTCTCTCCTTCGCAAGACCCTCCCTCCACCCCCTGTTTTCCCCCTCCCGTCCCGTCCCCCTCTCTCTCCACCTTTTTTTTTTTTCTCTTTTTTTTTTTCTCTTCTTCCCTGTACTTCCTTCCTCTCTCTCCCTGCTTTCCTCCTTTTTTCCCTTTTTTTCTCTTCCTCTTTTTCCCTTCCCCCCCCCCCCCCCCCCCCCTGTTTTTATTTTCCTGTACTTTCCTCCACTTCTTCTCTCGGGTCCCAGTTGGACTCATATTCTCCTAATGTTTGATGAACATACTCAGGGTTCTCCACTGTTAGCATGTATGAGCAGGTTCTCCCCACTAGATGGAGCTGTTGCTCCACTGATGCTTATGCAACACTGGTATAGATATGTTTACTGTTTGATTTATTTACTGGTCCCCTACTTAGTTTGGGGTTTCATTTTGCCTCCAAGATACCTACCCGCGAGGTCGCCTATTAGTAGGGTTTTTTGTCTTACCACTTCAGTACTATGGCCTATATATGGTCCCGCGCATCCCTGTCAGTGTTTCTCACCCCGGCTGGGGCATGTATGTCTTCTCTGTCTTTACCTCTCCCCCTGCTGTTTTACGTGTTGTCTCTTCTTATGGCTGATATTAAGATAATGTCGTGGAATGTTAGAGGAGCACGCACCCCGCGCAAGCGCACTATGATATTCTCCCATATTAGAAAGTATCAGCCTCATATTGTGGCACTGCAGGAGACGCATCTTACTCCAGATAAAGCTGGACAGTTTTCTAAACCCTGGGTCCAATGGTCCTTGCACTCCTATCACACGTCCTTCTCAAGGGGGGTTTCCCTACTGGTTAGTCGGAGAGTAAGGTGGGACCCAGTTACAGTACGTAAGGATTCACAGGGTCGTTTTATCTTTGTATACGCATTTTTAAATAATGTGCCTTTTGTCTTCTTATTCATATACAACCCTCCCCCTGCCTCTATGGATATACTCCATAGGGCGGTTACCTTCGCAGCTAGTTATCCCTCTGCCCGTGTCCTCTGTATGGGGGACTTCAACATGGTACCGAATCCGTCCCTGGATCGCCATAGCCCCAGGGGGGTCCCGGTGGGAGTTGGGGGTGGCCCTTTATCGCTGTTTTTGGAGGAGGTTGGATGGGTAGACATTTTTAGGGCCAGGTACCCTCAGGCTAGGCAATACTCTTGTCACACTCTGGGCAGAAATGCGCTGTCCAGGATCGACCTTGCATGTGGCAACTCGCTCCTTCTTCCCCAGGTTTCAGCGGTTTCCTATGAACCGCGGGCTATATCAGACCATTCTCCCCTAATGCTTGATGTCTCCATGGTGGATCCTGGTTCACCGCGGAGGTGGAAAATCCACCCTTTCTGGCTGGAACAGATAGGCTCCTGCGACCGTATTCCGGACCAGCTTCGAGTCTTTCTTGAGGCCAATTCCCCTGGGAGTTCCCCCATCCTGGTGTGGGAGACATTGAAGGCGTATTTGAGGGGGTGCTTGCGCTCCACTATCTCCTTTCTCAAAAAGTCAGCGTCTAGGCGGGAGGAGGAGCTGGCTGGACGATGTGCGGAGCTGGAGGCCCGATACGTTGCGGACTCATCCGAGGCTAATAAGGTTGAATGGCTGAGTGCGGGGCGGCAATATATGCTGCACCTCTCAGAAAAGGCCAATAGAAAGCTGTTTTTCACAAAACAATTCTACTTTGAACATGGCAATCAATCTAGTAAGCTGTTAGCACATATAGTCAGGCAGAACTCTTCTGCCCCTGCGATTCTTAAGACAGTGGCCTCGGATGGGTCCGAGCTGTTGGGGGTTGTGGACATTGCGCGTTGCTTTGCCACGTACTACTCTAATCTTTATTCTTCACAGGTGCAGTATGGTGCTGAGGAGCTGGACACCTACCTGGACGGTATTGACTTTCCAGTACTATCGGATAGTGATCGGATGATGTTGGAGGCCTCCCTCTCCTTACTGGAGATTCAGGATGCCATGGGGGACATGACTAAGGGTAAATCTCCGGGCCCTGATGGCCTTCCACTGGAGGTTTACTTGCGGTATTCCGACATGCTCCTTCCATCCCTGCTTGCAATGTTTGAACGGGCATTTGAGGATGGTATTCTACCTGCCTCTATGTATGAGGCAACCATAGTTGTCCTCCTAAAACCTGATAAAAATCCTGTGGAGTGCGGTTCTTACAGACCCATTTCGCTGCTGAATCTGGATTATAAGGTGCTCACGAAAGTTTTAGCTAACCGATTGAACAAGGTAATCCTATCCATAATTCACCCAGATCAATCCGGCTTCATGCCTGGCAAATCCACATCCGATAACATCCGTAGGGTACAGGCGGCTGTCCAGGTGGGGAACGCTCTGGGGGGAGATTGGGCTTTGGCGTCGCTGGACGCCGCCAAGGCCTTTGATTCCGTGGAATGGGGTTATTTGCAGGCTACCCTTGTTAAATTTGGTTTTGGTCCTAACTTTAGAAAATGGGTGTCCCTCCTGTACAGATGCCCGCAGGCCCAGATCCTGGTGAATGGTGTGTGTTCTTCCCCATTTGCTATCGGCCGGGGCACGCGTCAGGGGTGTCCATTGTCCCCGCTTCTGTTTGCGATGGCAGTGGAGCCCCTCGCCCTCCGCATTCGGCAGGATCCTGGCTTCCGAGGTATGTCTACGGGGGGCCGGGAGGAGCGCATAGGCCTCTATGCCGATGATATGGTGTTATTCCTCTCTGACCCTACATTGATGCTTCCTTATGTCATGGCACTCATGGACCGTTTTGGGTATTTCTCTGGTCTACTCATCAACTGGACTAAGTCTGCAGTGATGCCGCTTCTGTCTAGGGATTGGCCCCCGGTAATGAATGGCCTCCCGGTGGTTTCCTCATTTAAGTATTTGGGGGTTCACGTTCACAGAGATCCTTTGCTTGACCTGTCCGCTAACATACTCACTCTACTTCCTTATGTTAAAGCGAAGTTCCGGGTGTGGGCCACGCTCCCATTATCGGTCGCTGGCCGTATCAATCTTATTAAACTTATTGTCTTACCTAAGTGCCTTTATGCGCTGGAGCATGCCTCAGTGCCTGTACCTAGACACTTCTTTGATTCTCTTCACTCCCTTCTTTCACCATTTATTTGGGGCCCCAATAGACCTAAAATTCGGCTAACCACGTTACAACGCCCCAAGTTGGCGGCGGGAATGTCACTCCCTGATTTTTATTTATATTATTTGGCCGGTCAACTGCGGTATATCAGGCACTGGATCTCTGGGGATGTGGTGCCGGATTCCGAACAGTCCTTAGCTAGGTCTGTCCCGATAATGACCCTTAGGATGCTGCTAGATAGCCCTGTCCTTGGTGGTAGAGCTTACCTCCAACTTCATAAGCTGGCCATAAAGGTATGGCGGGCTGTTAAGGGGATATATGGATATACTGACATCGCTGAGGATACCCCTCTATGGCATAATCCTCAACTTCCTCAAGTGAGCGATGCTCTGGACCCAGTCTTCTGGCAAAACGCGGGGGTGCTTACTTTGGGGCATGTTTATCGTGACAATGTGCTCTGTTCATTTGATCAGTTGCAATCCAGTCATGCTCTTCCCAGAAACAGTTTTTTTAAATACCTCCAGCTCCGACACGCCCTGAATGCCCAGTTCCCAATGGGGAGCCCATTGATATCAGCGTTTCCCCTCATTGGGGTTCTGAAGTCACAGGGTCCCAGGGGGCTGGTGTCCATCCTGTACACGCACCTTATTCAGGCCAAGAACTCCCGCACTCCAGTACCGGTGGTCCGGCATTGGGAATCCCATATCCCTAATTTGACTAAGGATGAATGGGAGGACATTTTTTCCTCCCACATGTTAGTGTCCCCGGCAGCGAATAATAAATTGATCCAATTGAACATTATACACTATAGTTATATCACTCCTTTAAGGCTCCATAGAATGGGTCGTTCAGACTCCGATGCTTGTCATCGCTGTAGCGCTGCCAGGGCAGACTTTTGGCATTTGATATGGGCCTGCCCCTATATCGCAGCTTTCTGGCATGCAGTGCTCACTTTTTTAGCTACTCTGGCTCAACCTTCCCTATCTCTTGATCCTTTGATCTGCCTTTTTGGTATCTTAGATGAAGAGATATGGACACATCACGTACGTACGTTTTTGCGGGAAACTTTGTTCTTGGCCAGGAAGGCTATTGCTCTTAAATGGATGGACCCCGGCTCTCCTACCCTGACTCAATGGAAGGCTATGGTAAATGCTACATTGCCTTTCTCACACATAGTGTACAAAAACAGGAAGTGCCCGGGTAAATTTTATTCTGTGTGGGGTGGTTGGTGTTCCTCTCCCTTGACTCAATGCTCGTACTCTGTGACCTCCTCTGGGACAATGTAAGATACATTGATGCTATGCTTGCTGTCTGTTGTCTTTACTAACCTTTGTTACTCTTTCTGTGCACGTTTGTCGATTCTTTTTCTCCTCCTTGGATGCGTGGGTTGCCTTTCGGGGTTATTTATCATGGGTTATTTGATGGTACCACTAACTAGTGATAGTATTGGTGCTCCTCGCGGGATGGTATACGATTGCTAATTTTTGGCGAATGTTCGCCTTCTTGTTCTATTTTGTTTTCAGTTTACCTACCTCAGTTGGGTAGTGTCTTATGACTTCGATGTATACCATGTGATGTAACCTGGAGTATCCTGTCGCTTGCATTCTGTATTTTGATGTATGGTCTCATGACCCTTTCCTATGTACTGTAGATATGCTTCGTGTTCACTTTAATGGGCCTGTGGTCTAAAGTTATTTACTTTTCAATAAAACGAATTTAAAAAAAAATATACTTGTATACATTTATCATATCCCCCCTTAAACGTCTCTTCAAGACTAAACAATTGTAACTCCTTTAATCGCTCCTCCTAGCTAAGATGTTCCATGCCCAATATTAGTTTAGTAGCACGTCTCTGCACCCTTTCCAGCTCCAGTGTGTCCCTTTTATGGACTGGTGCCCAAAACTGAACACCATATTCCAGGTGAGGCCGTACCAAAGCTTTATAAAGGGGGAGTATTATGTCCCTGTCCCTCGAGTCCATGCCTCTTTTTATACATGACAATATCCTGCCGGCCTTGGAAGCAGCAGCCTGACATTGCATGCTATTCTGAAGTCTGTGATCTACAAGTACACCCAGATCCTTCTCTACCAGTGACTGACAGTTTAATCCCCCCTAAGACATACGACGCATGCATGTTATTAGTACCCAGATGCATAACTTTACATTTATCCACATTAAACCTCATTTGCCAAGTGGATGCCCAGACACTTAGTCTATCCAAGTTATCTTGTAACCTATACACATCCTCTATAGACTGTACCGTGCTACAAAGCTTGGTGTCATCTGCAAAGAGAGAAACAGAGCTGTTAATACCATCCTCTATATCATTGATAAATAAATTAAACAACAGCGGGCCCAGTACTGAACCTTGGGGTACACCACTAATAACTGGGGACCAATCAGAGTACGAATCATTGACCACCACTCTCTGGGTACGATCCATGAGCCAGTGTTCAATCCAGTTAGAAACTAAAGTTTCCAAACCGAAAGACCTTAACTTACCTGTCAGACGTCTATGAGGGACAGTATCAAACGCTTTAGCAAAATCCAGAAACACTATATCCACAGCCATTCCTCTGTCAAGGCTTCTACTCACATCTTCATAAAAGCAAATTAGTTTGGTTTGACAACTTCTATTCTTAGTAAACCCATGCTGGCTATCACTTATAAGGGATTACATACAGGAGTACATAGGGGATAATTGTATTATAAGTCCTTCAAACAATTTACCCACAATGCATGTTAAACTTACTGGTCTATAGTTTCCTGGGGAAGACCTAGAGCCCTTTTTGAAGATTGGCACCACATTCGCCTTGCGCCAGTCCCTTGGCACAATACCAGACACCAGTGAATCTCTAAATATCATGAACAGGGGTACAGATATTACTGAACTCAGTTCTCTAAGAACTCTTGGGTGCAATCCATCTGGCCCTGGAGATATGCTTACATTTATATTACTCAACTTACCTTGTACCATTTCTACATTAAGCCAGTTCAGTACATTACATGATGTTTTACCAGCACTGACCTGTCCAATGTCAGCTCCTTCTTCCTTAGTATATACAGAACTAAAGAACCCATTCAGTAGCTCTGCTTTCTCTTTATCGCCTGTGACAACCTCCCCGTTATCATTATTAACAGGTACGCTTTAAAGTTTTTCTGTAATATTTACATTATTCCTTTTTGCTGCTGAGTTCACCATAAAATAATCGCATCTTGTCTTGTCTTTAATAAAAATCATAATTTTCCTTCACCAAGGATAGGGCTGAAGAGCCGCAGCCTCTCAGAAAAATTAGTGTTAAACAGGCGCTGTCACAATTTTTTTTTTAACAAATGATAAGTGCCTATGAATATAAGAAAATTTCCAACACACTTGTATTATTTTTTGGTCATTTTACCTAGTAAATGTAGCTGTAGAGTAAGGATGAGGGATAGAGCCATATACTAAAGCTGTGTGTTTATATGTGTGTTCAACAGAGCTGAGTGTGTTTGTATTCAGCTGAGCTGAGTGTGTATGTAGGGCTTTGTGTGAACAGATAAGCTGTATGTGTGTGTGTTTAGCAGAGCTGAGTTTATGTGTCCATCATAGAGTGTGTAGGGCTTTGTGTAAAGCTGTGCGTGTTCAGCAGAGCCGAGTGTATAGGGCTTTGTGTGAAGGGCTAAGGTGTGTGTGTGTGTGTGTGTGTGTGAGCATGTGAGTGGTAGAGATGTGTATGTAATTGTGTTTCCCTCTACTCTATTTCTGAGGTG
The DNA here is from genome assembly GCF_029499605.1 of Hyla sarda. NCBI lineage: Eukaryota > Metazoa > Chordata > Amphibia > Anura > Hylidae > Hyla > Hyla sarda. The sequence goes on from NC_079199.1 coordinate 73,083,117, forward strand.
AACAGAGAGGAAAGCTGTAGGGGGGGGGGGGGGGGGGGGGGGGAGACTGCAGCTGACCGTCTGCTGCTATCAACCCTTCAACTACAGGACAGGAAGTTTACAGAAGTGAGGGCAAGCATCATCACTGCCTAAAAATTCACATAGAGATTAGGAGAACAGCAGAAGCCTATACAGGAGATAAAGGGTACTTTACAGCACAGGGAGAACAGTGATGACAGATACGATTTTAGGTCCACATGTCAAAGGGTTGATTCCAGGCTTCTCTCTTACCCCTCGGCTTGAAGGATAGACCGCCATATTTGAACACAGGGAGAGGTCTATTACACAAGCCCAGAAGGAGGACAGGTTAACTGAGGATTTGTTTGACTATGAAAGAATGACAGACTACTGTAAAAAAAGATTCTGTCCCTGTTTTATGCTGCCTGTGGCTCGGACAGAATCAAACCAATAAATATGTTTAGCAAAAACACTAGGCTGAGAGGAGCTAGGCAGGCACCATTGATATATAATATTGGGTTAGAAAAAATGCAGGTAGGGAATGGAGAAGTGCAGGTAGTGTAGTTAAGTGACCATCTGGGTGGGCGTATCAAAATATACATCCAGTGAAATAACAGTCCATAAAGAAAAAAAAAAAAGATCGCACTCACCCAGGAAAGATAAAAGGTCCTTTTTATTAGAACATTTCTTTAAAACATTCCGGTGCTCAGGTAGAGAGGTGCGATCAGCATTCGCTGACTGACCGGCTGAGGCGAGAAAACGTTCCTTTCGCGGTTCTGCCCGTTTTCTCAAGGCCTGAGCACCGGAATGTTTTAAAGAAGTTTAGAGCAATCTTACTTTTTTCTTTATGGAACTGTTAATATGTTTGTTTAGGTTAACATGAAGTTTTCCGATATTTTTTTCCACATACCTAGCAGCAGCTTCTTCTCTTTCTTTCCGATTCTGCTCAGCTTTCAGTTCTCTGAATTCTTGTTTCACTTGCCGCAGCTCTTCAAGGCAATCCTCAATATAGTCTCTAGTGGAAACTAATGTAAGCAGCTTACCACAAAGGGCATGGAGAATTTTCAACTTTTCATCTGAAACATAGATGACCCAATATAAATAACTGAATAACTTATTAAAAACAAGCATCAGTTGTTTTAGCAGAACCACTTTCTCTCACCAGGTAATAAGTCATAAACCGATGTAGTAGAAAGCTTTTTTAAGATTGCAGGATGGTTCATACGAAGTTCCAAACAAGCATCATCTGTTGCAATAAAGCCACCCTGCTTTTGGTAACGATATTTAGCATTGGCAGAGTTGGATTCAGCACCAGAAGCCAAAATATGGAGACGGAGAATCTCTGAAAGAGTGCAGCTATCTAAATCCAGCTCTTTTAGACTACAGCCTGAAAGTGAAAAGCAAAAAAGTCAAAATGTTTGGTATTATTTAAAACATACACTAATTCACAAATACATTTCACACTGAAATGACATCTTAAAAAAAAATAGGATTTGTTTTAGTTTAGTCAAACACAAATTTTAAAAGGGATCAGATTTTAGCATATATAATGCTTGACAACGCGCTATATATGCCCCCAGGGATGGTTAAGATATTTAGTTATAAAGTCCATCATTGGTTGCCTCGCAAGCAGTCCCCGTTGGCTTGATTGACGGCTAAGCAGATGGAGCAGAGTGGTGATAAGAGCCGTCATTTAAGACTAGGGGATGGGACCATGGCCAGAGCGACGGGTGCTGATCAGTATAAGTCCCAACCCAGGGGACTACTTGCAGGGCAGCCATGGAATAACTTAATATCTTCACCACTCCTGGGGGCAAAAATGTACCCCGGGGATGGTGAGGACAACTATTTTAGCATATAGAACACATTGTCAAGCGTTATACGTGCTAAAATCTGCTGATTGGTCATGAAGGAAGTTAAAAGGAACCAGACAACATAAATTAATGGGCTGCACAGCTAAACCTTGTGTCTGCAGCGAGCTAAACCTCCTTGAAATAGAGCAGTCTGACTCCTAATTTAGAGGGAATGCTTAAGTGGAGTATAACCTCCAGTCACACTTTGGATGTATTACACAGCCCGACCCCTGTCAGACTCTAGTGCATGCCCTCTAGTTTTGTGCTCATGTAACAAGCATTTACATGACTTAGCCATCAGGCAGACAGGTCTGCATATTTGATTGCCACCTGACACGTTTCAAGTGGTTAGGAAAAACAGGGAGGAAGGGGGATAGGCAGAGGTGGAGAATCAAGGCATATGGCAGAGTTAAGGGGTTGGCAAAAAGAAACCTGTATGAGTGCGCATAAGTATAAAAAAAAAAAGGGGAAAGCAGACCCAAGCACAGTAGGAATGAAATTGGTATGAGTGTATTAGTCAGGAAAACAGTCAAGTACCAGGAGGTTGAGAGAGGAGGGAAACAGTAAAGCCTCCTGGAAAAGAAAGATACTTAACTGTCCACTGTCTTTAGGTACTCACAGGGTACCTAAAGAATTGGGGTTACCAGCATGCCAATCTGCAGGGATGTATCTCTCCAATGATGAGATTCCTTTCACTCCCCTTGTAACCTTGCGCACCCTGGAACTAAAGGCTCGTTCACACGGCCGTCTGCCCCCATACATTTATGCCCGTTCTGCAATCCATTTGATATTTTTTTTAAACGGGTTGCAAATGGCTGTAAAATAATCCCAGTGATGTCAATGGAATTTTTTTTTTTTTTTTTAACAATCTTATCACCCGTTTCCTTCCTGTTCCGTTTTTTTGACGGGGAAAAAACATTGCATGCAGTATTTTTTTCTCCCGGCAAAAATAACTGAATAGAAACTGATATAAAAAAATTTACATTGAAGTCTATGGCAAACGGATGAGCATATAATGTCATCCGTTTGCACCCAGTTTTTAATATCCATTTTTCAACAGTTATTACTTCTGAGCATTCCCAGGAGTGAAATCAGCAAACTCTTGCTGTGCTGTGGGATTACTACTACTCCCATCATGGAATAGACTTGTTTCATTGATGGGAGGAGTAGTAGTTTCCAGGTTGCGGGAGTCTGGGGAAGCTAGATTAATGCTTGTACTACTACCCCCATCATGGAACAGAGTCTGTTCCATGTTGGGAGTAGTAGTTCAGGGGCTGAGGGATTGATCGCACTGGGTCTCACGTCTGAGACCCCATGCGATCATAAGTTATTAACCAGAGGAGTGGATGGCATGGTCCGCAACCCCGCGATGTATCGTGTGTGTGTGTTTTATTTTCATTTTCAAATACCCCGTGGGGAACCCTGAATGGCCGGCACTGAGGGGCCACTCAGGGCTCCCTGCGGGGTTTTTAAGGTCATTATTACGAGGATTGTAATGTTGCAGCAGTGGGCAATATACATAGCTAGCGCAGTGGGTGGCCAGACATATAGCGCTATATGTATAATGCCCCCCCGCTGCGCTATGTATAATGCTCCCCGCTGAGCTTACATATGTCCCCCCAGCGAGCGCATACATAAATCCCTTGCAGAGATATCTGTGAATAGTATACTAGACATGTGCAATTCGGTTCGGCACGAATGTCTAATTTACCGAATTTTACCGTTTTCGTGCATTCGGACCGATCCGAATGCACGAAAACATATTTTGAACATTCCCGAATCGCCACGACAATACGAATAGCAAAGTAACGAATACATTCGTTGTTTCCCGAACATTCGGTAAATCTTTTTATTCTCTTTTTGGACTTTAGCGATCCTAAAAAATTATGGAGATACCTTTTTTATTAAAATTTCGTAGGGTATCATAAAAAAATCATAATAAAAAAGATACAGTAGTGATGGAAAAAATTGTATCTAATGAAATGTATCATTTTTATTATGAAATGTTTATTCATTTTTAAACAGGGATCAATTTATGTGAGCGGGTAAAGCACTAAAAATGTAGCCGACATTAGTAAAAATGTAGTGTGTGCATGTTTTTCACTTTTTTTAAAAACATTTTTTAGGTAGTACTACCACTCCCAGCATGGATCACACTCTTCCATGATGGGAGTAGTAGTTACCTGTACTAATTGACAGATCGCAGGGGTCCCTTGCGATCCTCTTGTATAATGTATAGAGGCGGCGGCTGCTTTTCTATGGTCCCCTGCACTGCCGTATATATACACATATTCATATTTCCCGCAGAGCTGTGATTGGTCAGATGGTTCCAGCCAATCACAGCTCTCTGTGAGAAATAGGAATATGTGTATATATACGGCCGTGCAGGGGACCATAGGAGAGCGACCGCCGCATCCATACATTATACTGGAGGATCGCAGCGGCTGTCAGGAGTGATACCCGCAGTGATCTTTCCTTTACTACAAGTACTACTACTCCCAACATGGAGTACACTCTGCTCCATGCTGGGAGCTGTAGTACCTGCATTAATAGACAAATCGCAGCGGGTGTCAGAAGTTACACTCGCTGCGATATGTCTATTAATGCAGGTACTACAGCTCCCAGCATGTAGCAGAGTGTACTCCATGTTGGGACTATTAGTACCTGCAGTAAGGGACAGATCCTAGGGATGTCACTTCTCCTGACACCCGCTGCGATCCTCCTGATGTGAATGTCGGGATCAGCTGTTCTCAGGGCTACAGAGCCGGGAGAACAGCTGACGCTGAGCCATAGGTATACATCGTATATCTACTGCCCAGCAAGAACTTACAGTGAGCCTGCAATGTGTATACAGTATACCCGTTGCTGGCTCACTTAACCCCTTGCTGAGCTGTGCGCTATGCGCAAGCCCAGCAAGGGAAGAGTTAACTTACACTGCTGGACAGTGTAGGTTAACCCTTTGGGCGGTATACACTATATACAGCTATCTATAGATAGCTGTATAAGGTGTATACAGAAGACGAAGTCCAGCTTACTTCCCTTGAGTCCCGGGCAGGTCCGTGTAGCTCCGCCCCCTAGTGATGACGTCATTAGTGGGCGGAGCTACAGAAGGGAACAAGGCTAGGTAATCTGAAGCTCTGTTCACATTGTACGTTTTGTATAATGTGAACAGACCCTTCTGGCAGTGTCTACCCAGACAGGGAGACTCCAGCTGTTGCTAAACTACAACTCCCAGCATGCCCAGACAGCCAAAGGCTGTCTGGGCATGCTGGGAGTTGTAGTTTTGCACCAATTGGTGGCTCCCTGTTTGGGTAGACATTGCATCATGGGTGCTCTCCCCAGCGGACAGCGCCAGAAATGTCATAACCATTTTTTTTTTTGTGTTTTTTTTTCGTTTCAGATCCGTGTATGCAGAGGATTACTGCGGATTATTTTTTTTTCCTTTAATAAAATGGTTAACGAGGGCTGTGGGGGAGTGTTTTTTTAAATAAAAGAATTTTTCCAATGTGTTGTGTTTTTTTTTTTTTTTATTGAATTTTCAGGGTTAGTAGTGGAAGCTGTCTTATTGACGGAATCCATTACTAGGCCAGGGCTTAGTGCTAGCCCCAAAAACAGCTAGCGCTAACCTCCAATTATTACCCCGGTACCCACCGCCACAGGGGTGCCGGGAAGAGCCGGTACCAACAGGCCCGGAGCGTCAAAAATGGCGCTCCTAGGCGGTAACAGGCTGGCGTTATTTAGGCTGGGGAGGGCCAGTAACAATGGTCCTCGCCCACCCTGGTAACGTCAGGCTGTTGCTGTTTGGTTGGTATCTGGCTGAGAATGAAAATATGGGGAACCCTATGCGTTTTTTTTTTTTTTTTATTTAATGCAGGTACTACAGCTCCCAGCATGGAGCAGAGTGTACTCCATGTTGGGAGTGGTAGTACTTGTAGTAAAGGAAAGATCACTACGGGTATTACTCCTGACAGCCGCTGCGATCCTCCAGTATAATGTATGAATGCGGCGGCCGTTCTCCTATGGTCCCCTGCACGGCCGTATATATACACACATATTCCTATTTCTCACAGAGAGCTGTGATTGGCTGGAACCATCTGGCCAATCACAGCTCTGCGGGAAATATGAATATGTGTATACATACATGAGTGCAGGGGACCATAGAAAAGCAGCAGCCGCATCTATACATTATACAAGAGGATCGCAAGGGACCCCTGCGATCTGTCAATTAGTACAGGTAACTACTACTCCCATCATGGAAGAGTGTGTTCCATGCTGGGAGTAGTAGTACTACCTAAAAAAAAAATTCTAAAAAAGTGAATAACACGCACACACTACATTTTTACTATTGTCAGCTACATTTTTAGTGCTTTACCCGCTCAAAAATTGATCACTGTTTAAAAATGAATAAACATTTCATAATAAAAAAGATACATTTCGTTAGATAATTTTTTCCATCACTACTGTATCTTTTTTATTATGATTTTTTTATGGTACCTTACGAAATTTTAATAAAAAAAGGTATGTCCATAATTTTTTAGGATTGCTAAAGTCCCAAAAAAATAAAAAATTTGCCGAATGTACCCGAATACCGAATGTATCCGAAAAAAATCAACCTGAATACCGAATGTATCCGAAAAATCTAAACCGAAAATATTGCCAAACCGAAATTTTTTTCCAAAACGAAACGGAAATTTTTCTAGTGCACAAGTCTATAGTATACTATCTGCAACACATCTGCTGGCCGGGAAGCGGGTGGCATTGCGCTGCTTTTCCCGGCCAGCAGCATGATGTGCTGCTGATAGCGCTATCTGTGAATAGTATGCTGTGAGTAACATTTGTGTATAGAAGCGCTGCAGGGGGACAGTTATACATAACTATATATCTGTCCCCCTGCAGCGCTTCTATACACATATGTCCCTCACAGCGCTATCTGTGAATAGTATGCTATCAACAGCGCATCTGCTGGCCGGGAAGCGGGCGGCATTGCGCTGCCTTTCCCAGCCAGCAGATGTGCTGCAGATAGTATACTATTCACAGATAGCGCTGCAAAGGATTTATGTATGGCCTATCTGGGGGACATATGTAAGCGCAGCGGGGGGCATTATACATAGCTAGCGCAGCAGGGGGGGGGGGGGCATTATACGTAGCTAGCGTTGGGGGGGCATTATACATATAGCACTACAGTGGTTCCTCAACATACGATGGTAATTCGTTCCAAACGACCCATCGTTTTTCGAATCCATCGTATGTTGAGGGATTCGTGCAATGTTAAGTATAGGAAGTTATACTCACCTGTCCCCACCGCTCCCGATGCTGTCCCAGGGGCTCCCGATGCTGTCCCAGGGGCTCCCAATGCTGTCCCAGGGGCTCCCAATGCTGTCCCAGGGGCTCCCAATGCTGTCCCAGGGGCTCCCAATGCTGTCCCAGGGGCTCCCAATGCTGTCCCAGGGGCTCCCAATGCTGTCCCAGGGGCTCCCAATGCTGTCCCAGGGGCTCCCAATGCTGTCCCAGGGGCTCCCAATGCTGTCCCAGGGGCTCCCAATGCTGTCCCAGGGGCTCCCAATGCTGTCCCAGGGGCTCCCAATGCTGTCCCAGGGGCTCCCAATGCTGTCCCAGGGGCTCCCAATGCTGTCCCAGGGGCTCCCAATGCTGTCCCAGGGGCTCCCAATGCTGTCCCAGGGGCTCCCAATGCTGTCCCAGGGGCTCCCAATGCTGTCCCAGGGGCTCCCAATGCTGTCCCAGGGGCTCCCAATGCTGTCCTGCTGCTCCGGCGTCTTCTTCGGGATCCTCCGGCTTCTTCGGCATCTTCCCCAGGGTCCGGGCCTCGCTTTCTGGTGACGTTATTACGTTGCAGCGCCGACACGGCGTGCGTAGCGACATAATAACGACGCCGGAAAGCGAGGCCCGGACCCTAGAGGAGATGCATAAGACGCCGGAGGATCTCGAAGTGGACCCAGAGCAGCGGGGATAGGTAAGTGAACCTGTCCGGGATGCTTAAACTGCTATGCGACAGCAGCTTAAGCATTTTGCGCTGTCGGATAGCAGTTAAGGCGATGGCCCCGACATATAAAAGCATCGTATGTCGATGCTGACATCGACATGCGATGGCCTCTGAGAGGCCATCGTATGTCGATTTGATCATATGTTGGGGCCATCGCATGTCGGGGGGGTTACTGTATATGTTTGGCCCCCACTGCACTAGCTATGTATATTGCCCACTGCTGCGCTACCTATAGATCTTGCCCTCCTGCAGCGCATAAGGGCAGACTGGGAATGAAGCGCAATGCTTCCCCCGCTGCCATTGTAGTGCAACATTACAATCCTCGCTAATGACTTTAAAAACACAGCTGAGAGCCCTGAATGGCCCCTCGGCGGGGTAGTTAAAAAGGGAAGTAAAACACGCACACAATCTACATCGCGGGATAACTTTTGATCACATTGGGTCTCAGAAGTGAGACCCAGTGCGATCGATCCCTTAGCCCCTGTACTACAATCCCCATCATGGAACAGACTTTGTTCCATGATAGGGGTAGTAGTACAAGCACTAATCTAGCCTCCCAGTCGCCTGAAGACCCCTGCAGCCAGGAAACTACTACTCCCATCATGAAAAGAAGTCTGTTCCATGATGGGAGTAGTAGTAGTCCTGGCTGCAGGAGTCTGTAGACAGCTGATACTAAGGGATGAAAAACTGATGCAAACGGATGCCACTAAATAGTATCCCTTTACATCAGTTTGCACCCGTTAATAGAATGGTCCGTTTAGGAGGCAATAACGGACAAAATCTAGACAGGGGACAAAGGCCGTGTGAACCTAGCCTAAGGGTGTTCCATAACGGCAAAATATTTAGTGTTTTGCTGCACTTGAATGCTATGTTTATCACTGAAAATGGAATCTGTTCGCTCTGTTTGTGCTTTTATACCCCAACAGCTATCCAACTGTGTCTGCAGCAACGTACCTTTCCTGGAGCAGATGGTAGCTGCCAAAATTTCACCGCCAAGTCTTAAGAAGGCAGGGCCCAAGCTGCTTAAGTTCCACAGCCTTGCATGCTTCATCACTTGCTGCCACCTCCCATACCTTCCTTGATGGATATACAGAGCCCTGTGTGTCAGTCAAGGAGGGCTGAGAGATAAATGCAAGAAAGGAGGTGTGCCAGGCTGTGATAATTGAACAGAAGAGCTCTTCATATATTTGAGAAATGTTGTACTTGCAGTAAAAGCTTTTTCTCATAGTCTTCACTGGGGCCCATAGTAGAGGAGCATAGGATGATGCCACTAGGAAGGGCTAACACTACAAAAAAAAAAAAAAAACTTCCATGCTATCAACCTGGTTGTCTGTCCCTCCAGCGCCAGTCGAGCCTGCTTTTCTATTCTGAAGTATTCCCCTGATTGATTCACAGCTACAACAGTAGCTCTGATATAAACGGCCAACCAAATTAGTGTTAACAAGCACAGCAACATCCAGAAACAAGATAAAACTGTGTGTGTGTGTGTGTGTGTGTGTGTGTGTGTGTGTGTGTGTGTGTGTGTGTGTGTGTGTGAGAGAGAGAGAGAGAGAGAGAGAGAGAGAGTGAGAGACAAATAGGAAATTATGACTGACTGCAGAAGGAGGAAATTGAAGGCAAGGCAGATTCAAGGTGGAAAAAAATTCCTCTTGTCCTGAAAAAAAGAGAGAGGCAGAGAGAGAGAGGCAGAGAGAGAGAGGCAGAGAGAGAGAGGCAGAGACAGGCAGGCAGCCTGACAGACAGACAGACAGAAAGACAGAAAGACAGACAGACAGACAGAAAGACAGAGAGACAGACAACGAAAAGGATATAGGGGGAGACTTTTCACCCTGTGCCACTGGGGAAAAGGATATTCCATGAACAGCAGGAGGAGTGAAAAGCAACAGCTAACTGAGAAGAAGAGAACTGGAACCTAGCTCAGAACTTTAAAATGGAGCTTCAAACCAGGAAATCCTGAATGAAGTGCACCAAAGGATGTGGAATAGGGGGATGACGTAAGTTCCAGGACGGAGAGTGGTGTGTCCTGAACAAGAGTTGTGACTCGAGGTCCAAATGAGAAACTGGAGACCACAGACTGAAAAGGCTGCAGAGAATTAAGTGGAAAGAAGCAAGTAGTCTCTTTGGTCCATGCACTCTGGAGAGCAGTAGATGAAGACCTAAAGTATGTTATGCAAGAGAATGCTGTTGATCGGCTGATACCGTTATTGTTTTTTCTGTGTGTGTTAAAGTAAAAACACTAAAAGAAAAATATGAATTCTGTTACCCATTGGTGAGTGCTCCCGAAGTCAGATTTTCTCTGGGACAAGGGAATCCCTGCCAGGAAACCCTCATCCTATGCTACTCCAGAGAATGCTGTTGGGAATATTCCCCATTTTAAGATACCTACCAAAATGGGTGGCATATGAAGAGAGGTATACCATAGGAAGTGTGGTGTCTGCATAAACTGAAAACCAACCAGGGGAAGGAGGGGAAAGAAATATTCTGATGAAGGGAAACTTCATAAGGACCTGAGGAAGAGAAACCGGGCCAGCACCGGGGAAAGAAGAGAACCAGGTAAAGCATGAAAAAGAGCGATCAGAGGATGGAAGATTGAGTCCAAGTACATAAGTGTCCAACCTAAAAAGGCATTCAAGGAAGGTCCAAAACAAGACAGAAGTGGTCACTGAAAACAGGGTGGAAATGCGCCACAAAAGGCCAGAGGATACACACATTAGACAAGAAAGAAGAATTGCCAACAAGAGTGACAAAAGTGAGATCCACAATGTAAACAGATTGCAACTGTGGAAGGGCAATATGGCTAACACACACAGAAAGCACCATACACAAAAGAAACATAAGTATGTATCCACCCATAGCAACTACTCCACCAACTTGGTGATATAATGGTACCATAAAATTTCCACCAAAGTCATTAAAAGAGAGTCTTAAACAGAAAAAGAATGTAACACCAAAGGGAACTTTTTAAACAGACTGGCTACGAACTGCAGTCTTAGCCAGACACTAAAATAAACAAACAGATGATATTGTAGATACTGAAAAAAAGACAGTTTGCCAATTGCACCTTAAGTAGAGAAGGAAAATCACAGAACACCAAAAGTATATCAATAAGTTGAAAAAGTGGCCAAGTTGGGCAGTATAGGACATCCCATCTGGCGACCTGAATCTGAGAAGCACAAGGTTGCCATGTGCCAGGTACTGAAAAACTTTAGGAACATCATGGAGGGGATAAGAAGAGTAAGTCCTACAACCAGTCCATCTGGGAAAGAAAGGGAGTGGGTTTGTAGCAGGTAAAAATAAAGGCATAGAACCCTAGAATCTGAGTAAAAGTGTCACCACCTTAGGATGTGGAAAAGTGACCAGTCCTTTATCTGTGAACTAAGATTTAGGAACCTATTATTCCATCTGGAAGCGAAGCATAACTTTTCCTGTAAAAGGCCAGTTCTACCTTGTAACAGGGAACATGGCACTTCCAAGGAATGGAGTCAGAGACTTAAAGAAGATGGAGCATAAACGTCATTAATCACAAGGTATTTGCAACGAAAAAAAGACAGGGGGCAGTATTGTTCTGATTATTGTATTGTTCTGTTTGGTGTTATGTATGTATAAAAAAAAAAACTAATTCTGCGATGGAGCCACTCCCAGAAGAAAGTGACCTGCTGAATTGTGCGATGGAGTGGTGCCATGCCGGTCACTGCACGCTGCATTTTAGTTACTGCTGATTACCTTTAACCTAGGCTACTATTTTTCTGGATTATTTGCTGAAGTGTAGTTCCCGGTGATAAAGCCGCCTTAGTTCATGTTTTGTTTCCTCCTTTTTTTGGCATTTTATGCAATTATGTTTTAATTTCATGGTAATTAAGTTTTTTTCTTATTGCACTATTATTCTCAGTAAGTGACTTCAATTTATTTTCTCTGTTGTACTTGTAGCAGGGAAGAAAGGTCCAAGAAACCCCATGACAGTGAGGGAACAGGCAAAGTGATTGGTCCTGCCACAGGACAGACATCACATAACGAGAAACAAGAATACACCAGCAAGAAAAAGAAAGCTATTGCTGAAAAAAAGACTGAGAAACTGAACAGTCTAGAATTGGGCAATGCAACTAGTTCTGTATCTGGTCAATTATATCCTGAGGCAGAAGACTAGGGAGCTTAGTTCTGGTTCCATATCAGGTCAGCTAACCACAAGCAGGAGTTAAACCCACATAGCACGATTACCTCATTGATTGGTTCAGTATTATTAGTATTGTTACTGACATAATACCAAGTTACAGAGGAGAAGGATCTGAGCGAGACAATGACAGCCTGGTAATGGGCAAAGTGGCTGGCTTTGAATTACACAGATTGATCATGTAGCAAGAGAAATATATCTCAGAAGCCAGGAACTGTAATGTGGCTTATTCAGACTTCTGTCAGTTACATCATGTAACAGAGGAGTAGGATCAGAGTAGCACAAGTACACTATCTGTAAAGTGTTTGTCACAATAGGTAGCAGAGGAATAGGATAAAATAACAATTTTGCTGCCTGGGAATGGGTAATGCATGCATAGCGGTTTTACCTACCAGTTGGGGGGCATGTGTTGTGTAACAAAAATAGCACTTACTGAGAAAGGTCAACGTGGCTGTTCGCCCTGCCACCACTGATTAGTATAAAAAAAAATTCAGCTTCAGGGCTTTTTGCACTGGAAGTTTATATTTTTTAATTTTTTTTTAACCAAACTTAAGTTTTCACCTTCCTTTTTTTTTTTTTTTTTTTTTTTTTATATATATATATCTCTAGTATCATTATATATCATTTTTTCTCCTTTCAGAGGATGGATTAGGGAAAGAGTTATAAGCCCCAAATCACAGAACACCACATGTACACATTTTTAGTAAAGTTTCAAACAATTGATTGTCTGACACCGAAAATGCCAGTTAAGGGGATGAAGACCTCCCCTTCCTGCTGTCTTCCTCCCCCTCCTGACAGGAGAAAATATTGGGTCCTCGTGCTGCACATGGGCCTAGTTAAAAATAAGAACATTTGGCAAAATTAGAGTGGGATGTTCTCTATCAAACCCCACTTCCACTGTATGGCCATGACCTGTCGACATTTTGAGGCCATCTGAAAATGTCTGCATTATGCTGATAATGCAAAATGGCCTCCCTTAGATAATCCTGCTTAAGACCGCCTACTCCAAATCAGGCCACTCATCGATCATTCCAATGCAATGTCTCAGGTAAGAATCAAATGAATGAGAGGTTTCACCAAAATAGAAGGAATAAGGGTCAATATTCTTATGTATATGTCTCAGGGAATGGTTCAATGTGAAGTCCCAAACTAACAATCTAAAGTTGGACCGTGTTGTAAGAGCCAAACATCCCATTTAGTCAGAAAATCCCTGTCAGTATTTAGAGAACACGAAACCTTGTATTGATTAGTTTCAAAGAATTTGAAACTAATTTGATTTCACTGGCTTGAGGAAGTGCCGAACAGGCGTGAAACAACTTGTTCCGGAGCTCCTGTTTCTCCCCCCCCGCCTCCACATATGTATCTACCTGTCGTATCGGTGACTGAATAAAGTGTTGAAATCTGGGTGAGTGCGATCCACTGCTTCTTTCTTCATTGAACTTTAGTTTCAAAGAAAGACTCCTCTTCCGCCAGTACATACCTACTAAGCGAAAAACTCTACAAACTATGTAAGAGTACCGCAGGATACACTTACAAATTTAGAGTTTATAAAAAGGGAAGGATTCCCACATTAGTGGAAAAATTGTGTTGAACCTGATTTACCCACTGCTGGATCAGGGTTATAACCTATAATTTGATTCTATACCAAACACTGATCCCTAGAGGGGAGAGCAGGACCCTTAGGGAGGTCCTCATGCTAACCACAATTCACAGAAATGGCAGCACCTGTCCTTGTGCGAGGTACCAGAACAATGGTCCTCACGCCTCTTTGGATAGTGGACTACAATCAGCGTATGAGAGGAGTTGATCTCTCAGATCAAGTCCTCAAACTATATGGCAATATGCGCAGAACCAGGGCATGGTACACAAAGGTTTTCGTATACAATGTACAATGCTTTTGTACTACACTGAAGGGCAGGCTACACAGGGAAATTCTTTGAGTTCCAGGAGGTAGTCCTCAAAGCCCTGATCATTGGAAAACTGCTGCTAAACTTTGAAGCACTCTAACATATTCAAAAAGTAAAAACATGTCCCCTTTCTGATGCTAACAAAAAAGTAAACATATTGTAAAAGTAAATCCATTTGTGGTTAAGTACCGTGAGTGAAATGTACCGCTGGGTGAATGAATAGGCCTGGGATGTGCCATAGGGTATCCTAAAGAAGGGGGATACCCAAGAGTGATACAGGAATTTAGGTGCACTACTGTGATAGATGTAGACAATGACATTGAAAATATTTTTTTTCCACCAGAGTAACCCATTAAGGCCCAGGAACCAAGAGCATACCTGTACACCCTGCACCCTTAAAGGGTTAAAAATGTTTGGTCACGTGTGGAAAAGCTAAATTAAAAGCAATGAAAATGAATAATAAACTCAAAAGTTGTACTGAAACAATTTAAAAGTTACCAGAATTTTTTAAATAGTAATTAAAACATTAGTAAACAAATGCAATTACAGTGGTATCCCTGTAATCCAACTAACAAATCAAACATAACATGTCAATTTCACTGTAAAAACAAAACTTAATTTTACACCATTACAAAGCTAACATACCGTGATTTAATTGGGGCCAAGCTGCTGCTAAAGAAGCTACTGCATATAGAGCAGATTTTGTTGTGTCTGCATCCTCTCCCAAAGCATCTGTTAAGCCTATTAAAAAACATAAATTAATATTACAATTGTCATACTAATTTGTTTAGCTATAAATTCAAAAGTTTAATATAAAAACAATTTAGAAATGCCTAAAACAAGATTTAGCAACAAAAAGAACATATATGTCATTTTTCGACCGTACTAACTATGTAACTATATATATATATATATATACAACGTATACAAAAAATGCGAGCAGAAAGCATCCTTTAGTCAAGTTAAAACCCCTTTTTTTCTCAGTTCTCTGTTGATTAAAGGAGTTTTGTTTTTTTTCTAATTATTGTCATTGTGTGGGATATAAAAATTAAACCTACTTACCTCCAGCACTCCCTCTGTGCCACCGGTGTCCTGCGGCAACAGTCTCCTAAAGCTGCCGTGTGACTGTTGTCTACAAAAGCACCCAGGCCCAATGTGTCATACTGCAGCTCAGCAAGCTGAGCTGCATTATGAAACACTGGGCTAGGAGCCCAGTCATGCTGAAGCTTAACCCCTTAAGGACTAAGTCCATTTTAACCTTAAGGACAAGGCCAATTTTATTTTTGTGTTTTCGTTTTTTCCTCCTCGCCTTCTAAAATCCATAACTCTTATATTTCCATCTACAGACCCATATAAGGGCTTGTTTTTTGCGTGACCAATTGTACTTTGTAATGAAACCTCTCAAATTTAAAAGAAAACCACAATTTTGCGCATTTTGGAGGGTTTCTGGTGGATAGTGCAGGAGACGCTGATTAAAATGAGCCCTACCTTGTCCAGATCTGCCCTACCTTTTAATCAGCATCTCCCGCACTATCCACCACACCAGTACCTGTGGATAGTGCGGGAGGAAACAAGTGACAGATTTACTTTTCATTTTCCCTACCTCCCCCCCTCTCTCGTCATTCCCCCTTTTCCAAGCTTTTCATAGCTTTGTTTATTTTCCTTACCTGGCTGCGCTTCAGCAGGTCAGGCGGGGGGTCTTGCGGGCTGCGGACAGTGAAGCAGATGAGTGACATCCCCTGCCGGCTTCTCTGCACGGCATCAGTGACGTCACTTTTCATTTCCTGTAGTCGCCGCCGAAAAGTGAAATCCCCGATGTCGCGCAGAGAAGCCGGCAGAGGATGTCACTCATCTGCTTCACTGACCGCAGCCTGCAAGACAGCCGAAGCGCAGCCAGGTAAGGAAAGGGGAAGAGGGGTCTTCAACCTGCGGACCTCCAGATGTTGCAAAACTACAACGCCGTTGGCTGTCCGGGCATGCTGGGAGTTGTAGTTTTGCAACATCTGGAGGTCTACAGGTTGAAGACCACTGATGGGGGGGGGGGGGATGATGAGACAGGGGGAAATGATGAGGGGGGGGAGAATGATGGGGGGCATGATGAGACAGGGTGGGGGGATGATTAGACAGGGGGATGCTGGGAGTTGTAGTTTTGCAACATCTGGAGGTCTGCAGGTTGAAGACCACTGATGGGGGGGGATGATGAGACAGGGGGAAATGATGAGGGGGGGGGAGGCACTAAAGGCTTAATGTCTGTATGGCTAGTGGTGGTCTATGACAGGTGAAAATAATGAGACATGGGGGGGATGATGAGACATTGAGACATGGGGGGTGGAGATGAGAGGGGTAAATGTGGCACAGGGACTGATAAAAGGGAAGGAATGATGTGGCACTGGAGGGGACAGGACCAAACTGAGGTGCAGAAGAAAACGATGTTGGGGGGGATGATGTGGCATTTAGTCCAAGTAATTTATTTTACATTTTATATTTTTTTTACTTAAAGTTCCCTGTTAAAATGGGGGTGCGTGTTATACGCCAATAAATACGGTATACCCATGGCTAGATACTTTGATATTTTGTACCGCTTAAAAAAAAAATCAAACTTTTTGTACAAAATCAGTAATCTAAAATTACCCTATTTTGACCACCTATAACTTTTTGATTTTTCCGTATATAGGGCGGTATGAGGGCTCATTTTTTGCAACGTCATTGTACTTTTTATCGATACCACATTTGCATCATTTTATATAATTTTTTATTAATTTTTTGGGGGGAAAAATTTGACAAAAAAGCAGAATTGTTGGCCTTTTTATTTTTTACGTTTACGTTGTGCACCGTATGGGATCATTAACATTATATTTTGATAGTTCGGACATTTACTCACGCAGTGATACCAAAAATGTTTATTAAAAAAAAAAATTATGCTTTTTGGGGGTAAAATGGGAAAAACGGACAATTTAATCAGTATTATCGGTCATCTTCTGATCTGGTCTGCTTGATCTCAGACCAGAGCAAAAGACACCGGGAGACGGACGGAGGCAGGTGAGGGGACTTCCGTCCACCATTACAGATGATCGGATTGCCGTGGCAGCGCTGCGGGCGATATGATCATCAATTTTAACGTGCGCATTGCCCCAGATGCCATGATCAGTACTGATCACGGCATCTGAGGGGTTCATGGCGGACATCCACACGATGACTGATGTCAGCCATTACCGACGGGTCCCCGGCTGCTGATAGCTCCAATGCTCGCGGTCATACACAGGACGTAAATGTACGTCCTGGTGCGCTAAGTACCGCCAAACCAGGACGTACCTTTACGTCCGTGGTCGTTAAGGGATTAAAGGGGTACTCCACCCAAAAGATAGGGGTTAAGATGTCAGATCGCAGAGGTTCTGCAGCGCCACCCTGCCCTCATCACTACAGAGCACACTGGTTCTGTGCGTGATGATGGGACAATGCAGGGGAGGAAGCATTGTGATGTCCAAGCTCCACCGTCGTGACATCACGACCCGCCTACTCAATACAAGTCTATGTGAGGGGAGTGACGATCACCACGCCCCCTCCCATAGACTAGAATTGGGTGGGTGGGACGTGATATAATAGGGGGCGGAGCCGTGACGTCACAATGTTCCATCCCCTGCATCGCCCCCTCATCATGAACAGAGCCAGTGTGCTCTGTGCTGATGACTGTGGGGTGGCGCTGCAGAGATCGTGGGGGATAAGATGTCTGGGGCAGAGTACCCCTTTAAGAAAGACAATTGTTGCAGAGGACTAGAGCAGGACACCGAAGGCACTGTGGGTGCCCTGATTAAACAAATTTTTTTTTTCCTGACAATTCAGGGAAGCAGTTAGACAAGCTGAAGGGTGTATCAAGAAACTAAAAAGGTGTTTAATCACGGCAATGCTATTGTATTTCCTAATATGGTGTCTGTACCTGTGTTTGATGGCTGGTCTTGCAATTCTTATATGATCTTTGCCCCGATGTTTATTTTTAGCAGCATACAAAATAGGAATTACTTACTGATAATCTGCTTATTGTAAGCCCATGACAGCACCCATGGAGAGGACCTCCAACTGCAGGACAGGAAACCTGAGCCAACAACTCAGAACTATACTTAAATTGGCACTGTCAGATACAAAAACTTTTTAGATGTTGTTACAGATGAAAATTAAAGACTTTTTGTAAAATTGCTGTATACATTTTTTTTTTTGGAATATTTAATAAAGAAAACTGCCCCTAAAAATCTCAGCAATAGGGGCCCCCATACCTCCTGGGAAACTAACCAGTCCTGAAGCAGCCCAGGCTCGTCCAGGAGTCATGGACAAGGCTGCATGAGCAGACGCATCAATCAACCTTTGCCACCACAAGGGAGGGACACACCCTCTTTACCCAAGAGGATTTCTAACACTGCAAGCTATTTAAAAGAGGTATTTTTATAATGAATATAGGTGATGGAGGCATAAAAATTAGATGTACATGGCAAGAATTAGTAGGTAAGTGAGAAGGCATCTTCTCACATCCAGATTATTCAAGGTTCGTTCACAGTCACTTCTGGATTGTCACAAAAGATGGCGAGATAATTTCTTATGACACGTGAAAATCAGAAACTACTTTAGGGGAGAAGAAAGGTAAAGTTCTTATTACCACTCTAGCCTCTAGGACTTAAGGGAAACTACAGACCCTTTTGGCCCCCCAATAAACTACTCCCCTGGCAGTGGTGGCCGGTAACAAAAAGGCCATCTTAAGGGAAAGCAACTTAACACAAACAGAATCTAAGAGAGGACATGAAGTGATATATATAGGACTAAGTTTAAGTTACAGGAAGAGACCACTGGCCTCTGTGGCGGATTGAGTCTTGAAGCCCCAGAAATCAGTGTTTTAATAAAGGGCGATCGGCAAACTTATCAAAGATTTATCAAAACCTGTCCAGAGGAAAAGTTTCTACCGTGTACCTTAGAAAGCCTGCAGAAGTTTCCAAGTTTCTCTTGTTAAAGTAATCTGCCTTCAAGTCCATTGGATTGGCCAGGAAACACAGATCCTCAAATAGAAGAGTGGCTTTTATGGACATTTTGGCTACTATCTACAGCTACTCCATCTACTGCTGGAGCTCTCTCTGAGGCCTAGGGAACCCCTTCCTCGAAAGGGTATTTTCTTTTAAGGTGTCTAGGAATAAAATACTTTTTATCCGGATTGCTCCATTCTTTATCAATTAAGGACTTAATATTTTTATGCAGACCCCCCCCAGACCCTCAGAGAATGTCTCCTGCTGACACTACATCATTGCAATCCTCAAGGTTGATAGTAATTCGGATAGCATTAAGAAGTTGCTTGGTGTCCTCTGGTAAGAATAAGGACCTACTACCAATCTCATCCTGATCCTTATCCGAAGAAAAAGCTGAGAAGACTTTGCCTTTCTCACCCTCAACCAGCTTTATAGTGTGTGTAATACATGGGGAAGAGAAAACAAAGAAGGGGGAGAAAATAAAACACAGGGCCTTGTGTAATTCAACAAGTAAGAGTGGTAGCGATCCTAATGTACAGATTGTCTCTCACCTTTTAAGAAACTTTGTTTAATGCATATCACCCCTAGCCAAGGCTATGTCAAGTAGGATTCAGTGTATCAAACTAGTATCCTCGGCAGAAACCCTTTAATGGCAATTGTGAAGAAAGAAAGAAAAATAAATATTTGCTCTCGAATCAGTGCTCCATCAGGATAAAAGTGCAGGAGTTTTTTTAATATAAAGTATCAATATATTTATTGACACTAATAGAAAATAAAGTGGCACAGAGTAGCATTTCAGGACATAATGCTCTTCTTCAGGTTGCAGCTGTATAGTCCCAGGTTACATGGTCATTCCTGAAAGATGTAAACTGACCCAGTGAGATGTGAACATTTTATATAGGGAAAAAAAAACTAAAAAGGAGCAGAAGTGCAGACATGTGCTGTTATCACCAGAAGCAACAATCAGTGTTGACAGAGGTATGCTCACCTTTCGGTGCTGTACTGCGAGCACTAAGCTGTAATGTGCCTTACACCACTTCTAGTGGTCTCCAACTGCGGGGTGCAGCCGAGCATCCAACCTCCATACCACACAAACTCTCTGTTAATTCCCTCAATACAAAATTATGTAATTCACTGCTCAGCTCCGATTGGTCCAAAGTAGATGGGTGCTTTGAAGCCTTCTGTGGGCTAGCTAGAGACAGACTTGTTTAAGTTTTCAATCCTCTTTTTCATACAGCCGACCTAGAAACACTTACCGTATATACTCGAGTATAAGCAGAGTTTTTCAGCACGATTTTTCGTGCTGAAAACACCCCCCCTCGGCTTATACTCGAGTGAACTCCCCCACCCGCAGTGGTCTTCAACCTGCGGACCTCCAGAGGTTTCAAAACTACAACTCCCAGCAAGCCCGGGCAGCCATCGGCTGTCCGGGCTTGCTGGGAGTTGTAGTTTTGAAACCTCCGGAGGTCCGCAGGTTGAAGACCACTGCGGCCTTCAACATCATCCAGCCCCCTCTCACCCCCTTTAGTTCTGAGTACTCACCTCCGCTCGGCGCTGGTCCGGTCCTGCAGGACTGTCCGGTGAGGAGGTGGTCCGGTGGGATAGTGGTTCCGGGCTGCTATCTTCACCGGGGAGGCCTCTTCTAAGCGCTTCGGGCCCGGCCTCAGAATAGTCACGTTGCCGTGACAACGACGCAGAGGTGCGTTCATTGCCAACGTACTTCTGCGTCATTGTCAAGGCAACGCCTCTATTCCGGGCCGGAAGCGCGGAGAAGAGGCGCCCCCGGTGAAGATAGCAGCCCGGACCACCTCCTCACCGGACCACCTCCTCACCGGACAGCCCTGCAGGACCGGACCAGCGCCGAGCGGAGGTGAGTACTCAGAACTAAAGGGGGTGAGAGGGGGGCTGGATGATGTTGAAGGCCGCAGTGGTCTTCAACCTGCGGACCTCTGGAGGTTTCAAAACTACAACTCCCAGCAAGCCCGGACAGCCGATGGCTGCCCGGGCTTGCTGGGAGTTGTAGTTTTGAAACCTCTGGAGGTCCGCAGGTTGAAGACCACTGAGGGCGAATGATGAGAAGAGGATGATGAAGGGGGGGTGTGGGGATGATGAAGGGGGGGGGTGTGGGATGATTACAAGGGGATGATGAAGGGGGGATGTGTGGGATGATAATGGGATGATGAAGGGGGGATGTGCGGGATGATAAGGGGATGATGAAGGGGGGGATGTGTGGGATGATGACAAGGGGATGATGAAGGGGGATGTGTGGGATGATAAGGGGATGATGAAGGGGGGATGTGTGGGATGATGACAAGGGGATGATGATGAGGATGTTAATGACGGGTCTGGATGATGACAGGGGGGGATGAGGTATTTCCCACCCTAGGCTTATACTCGAGTCAATAACTCTTCCTGGGATTTTGGGTTGAAATTAGGGGTCTCGGCTTATACTCGGGTCGGTTTATACTCGAGTATATACGGTACTGTGCATTCAGCAGTTTCCAAACCAAGACATTAGACATTTGAAGATTAGCTAATGACTATTTCACCCTACTGTATGTCACCTTTCCCATTTATATATGGCTGGACCATTGTATCAATAAAAGCACTTTATGCCTTCTGTCTCAACCCCACTCCATAGTCTGAAAGCTCTTGCGAGCAGTGTGCAATATTGTTAGGAATGGAGCAAGCGCTCCATTCATTTCTACGGGCGCACCGAAAAGAGCCAAGTACAGCACTTTGGAATCATCAGCGCTCTTATAGAAACAAATGGACAATGTGCTGTCTACTAGTAAACTACACACACTCCTCCTGCGATCAGCTATTTATCCCCTATCCTGTGGATAGGGGGAAAGTATACTTTTGCCATGTACACTGTGACAATACATCTACAAAGTCCCAAAACAAGTCATTGCTACTGTATGTAACTTTTTATTTTCTATCATTGTCAATACATATATTAATACTTTTAAAAAATTATCAATAACTCCTGAAGTATTACATGGGGAAGGCTCTGTGCCACTACCAAATCTATCTTATTAGAAGAATCTAAGGGTTTTCTGCAGTCTGCACATTCACGGTTGTGGGTTTTGAAGGAAGCCTTCCTAGGAGGATCAGTCCCTCAAAAGGAAAGGAACAACAACTCCCATCAGACAAATACCAAAATGGAATTAAAAGGGTACTCCAGTGGAAACCTTTTTTTTTTTTTATCAACTGGTGCCAGTAAGTTAAAACTGATTTGTAAATTACTTCTATTAAAAAAATCTTAATCCTTCCAGTACTTATTAGCTGCTGAATTCTACAGAGGAAATGGTTTTTTGGAACACCGTCCTGAGTCCAACCACCACAGTCGCTAACCCCCCCCCCCCCCCCCCCCCCCCACCCCCGAGTCCAACCACCGCGGCTGCCCCATTGCCTCCCCTATCCCCGGTTTTATATTTACCTGTTCCCGGGGTCTGCGCTACTTCTGGCTCCGGCGGCGCCCTGAGCTGTCACTGTGCGCACTGACGGTGACGTCGCGTTGAGGACGTCACTCGTCATTGTGCAGCACACAGCAATAGCGCAGGACGCCACAAGAGCCAGAAGTAGCGCAGACCCCGGGAACAGGTAATTATAAAACCGGGGATGGGGAAGGCAATGGGGCAGCAGCAGTGGTGGTCTCTGGCCGGGGTAGGGGCAGGGCATTATCGGCATATCGGCAAGGTAATTGTCGATAACGTCCAAAATAGTGAATATCGGTCGATCCCTAATCACCATAGAGGAAACTTCTTTATTCACACTGCGGTGACAATAAACAGGTTGCAGGCGGGGGAGTGGGGGGGGGAGCCCCATTCTCCACCCCACTCCCCCGCCTGCAACCTGTTTGCTGTCACCTCAGTGTGAATAAAGAAGTTTACAGTATGGTGAGTGTTGCATCCTTTTATTTTCTCTACTATTGAAGTTTCTGTCCATTTTTAGAACTGTCAAGAGTAGGAGAAAATCCTCATAGCAAACATATGCTGCTCTGGACAGTTCCTAAAATGGACAGAGATGTCAGCAGAGAGAACAGTGGTCATGATGTCAGCAGAGAGCTGTGTGTTCCAAAAAGAAAACCATTTCCTCTGTAGTATACAGACCCTAAAAAGTACTGGAAAGATTAAGATTTTTTTTAATAGAAGTAATTTACAAATCTGGGGCCCGTACATGCACTCACCGCAAAGTAGAGACGGTCAGGTCTGGAGGTCCAGTGACGGGATGCCGGGTCACGGCATAGGCGCTGGGGTGTGGCGCTCAGAGGCTATGCCAGCAGTTTCGCACATAAAGGCCGGAAGAAGCATGCACTTTCGTGCAAAACCGCCAGCGTAGCCTCCGAGCACCACACACCAGCGCCTATGCCGTGACTCTGCATCCAGTCACCGGACCTCCAGACCCGACCGTCTCTACTCTGCGGTGAGTGGACATACGTGGCCCTCTTTTTGTCTATATTGGATACTTTACACTTTCGTATATGCACCCCGCAGGAGACATTGACATGGGTCGCCGAGGAACGCTCTGTTTCTATAAGGTGATATTGCTCCTTGAGTGCTCTCCCTCTTTTTGCTTTTGTGGATGTTCAATTTACAAATCTGTTTAACTTTCTGGCACCAGTTGATTTAAAAAAAATAAAATAAAAAATTCCATGGGAGTACCCTTGCAGGCCACAACATATGTACTGTGCTGGGGTGTCTAATAGAGTCTGCCTCCCTTGTTCAACGGTTTAGAAATACTGAAGGCTCTAGGTCCCCTCAAAAGATGTTGCTGCTGCATGCTGATATATAAACACAGGCTGCTGCTGGAGCTGGCTGATTGAGGCTGGCTACACGCAGTCCACAGGCTTGTCCCACCCGGCAGGAAAGCAAGCATGTGGACATCACAGCAAAAAAAGCACAGTAAGTGTATACAGGGGCCAGAGGCTCTCCCAACATCCACCCCATACGTTCAGTATTCAAGGAGGGGTCAAGATAGTGCTCACCACAGCGGTGTGGGTGCTCTCTTCTGAAAAAGGGAGACACCGCCAGAAGTCCTGCAGACTCACGCAAGACTTTACTGGCTGCTTCCAGAGTATCCCTAATGCCACTAGGGAGCTCCAGCATGAAGAAAACCACGGAGGACCTGCAGCCTCACCTGGCCAGGTGTGCACGGTTCAGGGAGGCAACTCCCCAGGCTTTCCATTCATAGGAAAATGAAACCTTAACTGGAGGTGTGGAGAGATATGTACCTTTTTAGGTCCTCAGATTTCCTGTACTGCAGTGGGAGGTGCCGTCATGGGCGTCAGGGCAAATGAGAGTTGTCTCAGGTATTTCCCAGGTTGGAGGGAGGGAACTTATTTCACAAAGAGAAAGCAGCAGCATTATGGTTAACTCAACACAGCTATTAAGCCCCAAAACAAGCATGGATCCTTCCTAAACATGTTCATTACTGTCTGGAAAGTAACCTTATGTTGGTTCACCCCTTTTAACTTTAATTGTTTTAGGGACATAATACCTTTGACTTACGAGTTTCGGAGGGCAATTATTGTTGGTGCACGTCTATAAGGTGCATCTATAACCAGAGCTGCTGAGTATGTGTGTGATTAGGTCTAATGTTTTCTTGATTACATCACAGTATGCAAAGACAAGCAAAATCTGGAAGTAGCTGTGGTCGAAAGTCAGACTGAATTAAGGGACAGAAAAGCACTTAGTCCATAGTTATGTGTTTTTTGACAAAAATTTACTAATAATGTTAATAACTAATAATAATTAGGTGATGTTAGTACTTACCTGCCAGACAATAATGGACATGCTTAGTAAGGATTCGTCCTCGTCTTGGGGATAAATGGCTGTCTTGTGAGTTAACTATAACACTGCAGCTTTTTTGTAAATTGCTTATTTCCTGTTTGAGTTCCTTCCCTTCAACTACAAGTCCCCGGATCCCTTATGTGTAAAGGTTAGGTCATTTCCCAACCCTGCGCCCCCACCACACACACCCATCAGCCACCGCACTACAGTAGCAGCCCTGTGGAGAATGGTCTCCCACACCCAGCGGTCACTATCCATTAAAGCAAAGACAGCTTTCCTTTCACACATGACTAGTGATGTAATGTCTCAGGCCACACAGCTACCTAGAAAAGGCTGAGAGTTTGTCAAAAAATGCAAAATTGCTCTAAATTTCCCCCTTCAAAAATCCTTTTTACTCACAAGTATTAAACATAAAAGATACCTTTGGCTTCTGTGTCTGTTATTTGGTCATTTGCCACGTCCTCTTCCTCTTCTGCTAAGGCCTGAAAAATGGCACTCAGGAAAAAGAAAAGAAGCTCACAAAGAGGTCCTTCCGGATCACTGCCAACCAAAGCCTCCTCAAGCAGTTCTGGCAAGAAAAATAATAATTTTATTTTTTTAATTCAAATGTTACTGCACCTTAATAATTCTCCATACAATAAATAATGGACAGCAGGTGCAAAGCACTACAGGGTGGCTCCCTTGTGTCTTGCTAGAGGCTCTGTCTCCCCAGCTCCATAGACCAATTTACATTAAAAAAAGACTTCAACAGGGATTGCATTTAAATGTCCATTTTAGCCATGATTTTTGCTCACCTACACATAAAGTGCAATGTATAGGATATAGAACACAATATTCACCCGGTACAAAAAAATTGCAGTCCACTAACTCAGCACGGTGTCTTCAGGACATATTCATCCCGTTCCGGAGCATTCCGTTTCTGACCGCCGCGAGTTGCTTCCCTGTGTTTTATATCCTATACATTGCACTATGTATAAGTGAGCAAAAATGATGGATAAAATGGACATTTAAATGCAATCCCTGTTGAAGTGTCTTTCCTTAATAAACTCTTTCTGCTGCCGCATTTTTTGGTAACTGGGTTTGTGTTTCTTTTTCTCTCACTCCCTAAGAGCCATAACTAAGTGTATAAACATTCGCTATGATTTTAACCACTATGAGGATAGGATTCCACTGAGGTTTTTAGGCTTAAAAACAGACACTGATTTTCCCTGTGTTTTGACATTTTTACCTTTGTGTGGAAATAGCGGGCGCTTTAAATCAATGAACTGCAGCGGCTTTGCAGGTGCAGAGACAGCCAGCGCTGCCAGCTGCTCTGCCCCTACCTGTCCTGGGGTCTAGAGCCCTGCTGCCGGCCCTTCTCTCCCCCTGGATAGCCAGGGGGAGAGAAGTGGCATCGGTAATGGGGCAGCGGCGCCAACAGCCAGGGGGAGAGAAGGGGCAGCGGCACCCATTGACTGCGCCGCTGCCCCGTTGCCTCCCCCCATCCCCGTTTGCATAATTACCTGTTGCCGGGGCTGTGCAGTGCATAGCAACGACGCAGGGGACGCACACCGGAGGCCTGAAGCAGCGCGGACCCAATCCCGGCAACAGGTAATTATGCAACCGGGGATGGGGGGAGGCAACAGGGCAGCGGCGCCGGCAATGGGTGCCGCTGCCCCTTCTCTCCCCCTGGCTATCGGCGCCGGCACCAATAGTCAGGGGGAGAGAACGGGCAGCGGCGCAGATAGCCAGGGGGAGAGAACGGGCAGCGGCGCAGATAGCCAGCGGGAGAGAAGCGGCGGCAGCAGGGCTCTAGACCCCAGGAAAGGCAAATATTCTTGGTAAAATGAGGGTGCGTGTTATAGGCCGGTGCGTGGGGTACCGCGATAAATATGGTATATATATTCCTGGGTACTAAAAAAAATAAATCAATAAATAAAAATGGAGATGTATTAGAGATGCCTGAATTTGTAGGAAACAATTTTTTTTTGTAACAAATTTTGTTTGTATTTCAAAGCAGGGACCAATTTTCAGGAGCAGGCAAGGACCAGAAAATGCAGCGGTCTGTATTAAAAATGGATGAGGAGTGCAACATTTTTTCGCTCTAAATCATAATTTTTTTTTGTTTCACTTTACCTTTTTAGCCCCATTTATATTTTATTTTTTCGGGCATTTAGATGTGCCGGCCTGAATAATTGCAGGGGTCAGAGACTAGCCGAGGATAGGGACAACAGTGATATGTATAATACAGTAGGCAAAAAAAAAAAAAAAAAAAAAAACTGACAGTTTCCATAATTTAACCCCTTAAGGACCCTTGACGTACACGTATGTCATGACACCATGGTACTTAACTCCTTAAGGACTGAGCGATTTCACGTTTTTGAATATTCATTTTTTCCTCCTTGCCTTTAAAAAATCATATCCCTTTCAATTTTGCACATAAAAATCTGTATTATGGCTTATTTCTTGCGCCACCAATTCTACTTTACAGGTGACAGTCATTTTACCGAAAAATTCAAGGTGAAACGGAAAAAAGTTATGAGGGCTCATTTGTGATCTGAAGTTTTTAGCGGTACCATCTTTGTTCTGATCAGACTTTTTGATCACTTTTTATTCACTTTTTGTGGTATAAAAAGTGATCAAAAATGCGCTATTTTGGACTTTGGAATTTTTTTGCGCGTACGCCATTGAACGTGCGGTTTTAAAAGCGGTATATTTTTATACTTTGGACATTTCCGCACGCCGTGATACCACATATGTTTATTTTTATTTACACTGTTTTATTTTGTTACTAGGAAATGCTGGGTGATTTAAACTTTTAATTCAGAAGGGAATACCTGAAAGGGTTAACTTTCTTTTTTTACACTTTTTTTTGCGAGCTCATAGCTCCTATTGGGGCCTATGAGCTTGCAATGGCTGATTGCATACACAGATTGTTGCCTTGCCGTTGCATGGCAACAAGCTGTGTAATCGGCGGTTGATTGCTCCAGTCTGTAACTCAGGCATGGAGCAATCAATCAGAGCCGGGACGCCGACGGAAGAAGGTAGTGACCTTCTCTCTGGGTAGCTGATCTGGGCAATAGCGCGTGGCCGAACGATCGCGGCCACGCGCTATTAACCGCGGGTCCCGGCTGTGAATAGGCGCCGGGACCATCCCGCTATGACGCGGGGTCCCGCCGGGACCCCGTGTTATAGACAGGGACCGGACTTAGGACGTATTCATACGTCCTAAGTCCTTAAGGGGTTAAGGACCCATGACGTACGCGTACGTCATGGAGAATTCCAGTCCCCGTTGTGCGGGGATCGGACCGGGATGCCCCCCCCCCCCCCATGTTGGCGATCACAGAAAATCGCAAGTGAATTCACATTTGTGATTTGCTGCGATTCCGGTGATGCAGGTCACGGGTGACCCGCTGACCCGGAGATACATGGTGATCGGGGGTGTAGGATACAATCCAGGGAAAGGTAAGGTAAAAAGTAAAAATAGGTCCCCAAGTGTCCGCCGCAATTTTTCAGCGTGACCCGGGCACTATTATGGGTTCAGGGCACTGAATTTGGCCCCCCATTTTTTTGGGCTGCAGCACTTTCACCCCCCCCACCATACAGTAAAAGTTACACCAATCACACACTCTACATACTCCCCATTCGGAAATGCCTCCATTATGCAGATAATGAGGCATGTCCACCCCGAGGTGATCCCAGCTATTACCGGCTTTACAAAGTGAGGCCGGTCATCGATCACTTTGGGGCCAAATTTTTTGGAGGCCTACGTACGGCTCAGGGAGCTCTCGAATGATGAGTCTCTTATCACTTTTAAGGGGAGATTCATCTTCCGCCAGTATATTCCCTCGAAGCGGGCGTGGTATGGCGTTAAGCTCTATAAACTTTGTGAGAGTAAATCTGGGTACACTTACAAGTTTAGAGTATATGAGGGACGAGATTACCGTATTGAACCCCCAGATTGTTCCCCCACTCTGGGTGTTAGCGGGGAAACTCGTTTGGGACCTTGTGCACCCACTGCTGGATAAGGGTTACCACATGTACGTGGACAACTTTTATATCAGCATCCCTCTGTTCACATCCCTTGCCGCCAGATCCACGTCCACTTGTGGGACCATGCGGAAAAGCCAGAGAGGCCTCCCTCTACATTTTATCAAGACACCTATTTCCAAGGGTGAGTCCCGTGCCCTTACCCATGAAAACCTGTTGCTGGTCAAGTATAAGGATAAGAGGGATGTCCTTATGCTGACTACTATTCATGGTAATGGCAGCTCACCTGTCCCTGTGCGGGGTACCACAAGAATGGTCCTCAAGCCCAATTGTATTCTGGACTACAATCGGTATATGGGGGGGGGGGAATTGATCTTTCTGATCAAGTCATCAAGCCATACATGGCCATGCGCAAAACAGGTATGGTACAAAATAAGTTGCGGTCTACTTGGTACAGGTTGCCATCTACAACTCTTGTACTGTACCAGAGCGCTGGCACCACAGGGACATTCCTTCAGTTCCAAGAAGAAGTCCTAAAGGTCCTGATCTTTGCTGACTGGAAATGAGCAGACCGGACTTCCCAAGGAACTGAAGTAATAGGTGCCAGGATCGCCCCAGGCCAACACTTTCCAGGTGAAGTCCCCCACACTGGAAAGAAGGGACGAACCCAGAAAAGATGCAGAGTGTGTAACAGGAGGGGGATGCGGAAGGACACCACCACTCAATGTGAGACTTGCCCCGATCATCCAGGCCTCTGCATTAACCCCTTAAGGACTCAGGGTTTCTCCGTTTTTGCACTTTCGTTTTTTCCTCCTTACCTTTTAAAAATCATAACCCTTTCAATTTTCCACCAAAAAATCCATATTATGGCTTATTTTTTGCATCACCAATTCTACTTTCCAGTGACATTAGTCATTTTACCCAAAAATGCACGGCGAAACAGAAAAAAAAATCATTGTGCGACAAAATCGAAGAAAAAACGCCATTTTGTAACTTTTGGGGGCTTCCGTTTCTACGCAGTGCATATTTCGGTAAAAATTACACCTTATTATTCTGTAGGTCCATACGGTTAAAATGATACCCTACTTATATAGGTTTGATTTTGTCGCACTTCTGGAAAAAATCATAACTACATGCAGGAAAATGTATACGTTTAAAAAGGTCATCTTCTGACCCCTATAACTTTTTTATTTTTCCACGTACGGGGCGGTATGAGGACTCATTTTTTGCGCCGTGATCTGAAGTTTTTATTGGTATGATTTTTGTTTTGATCTGACTTTTTGATCACTTTTTATTCATTTTTTAATGTTATAAAAAGTTACCAAAATACGCTTTTTTGGACTTTGGAATTTTTTGCGCGTACGCCATTGACCGTACGGCTTAATTAATGATATATTTTTATAGTTCGGACATTTACGCACGCGGCGATACCACATATGTTTTTTTTTTTTTTTTTTTTACACTGTTTTATTTTTTTATGGGAAAAGGGGGGTGATTCAAACTTATTAGGGAAGGGGTTAAATGACCTTTATTAACACTTTTTTTTTGCAGTGTTATAGGTCCCATAGGGACCTATAACACAGCACACACTGATCTCTCATCCTGATCACAGGCGTGTATTAACACGCCTGTGATCAGCATTATCGGCGCTTGACTGCTCCTGCCTGGATCTCAGGCACGGAGCAGTCATTCGTCGATCGGACACCGAGGAGGCAGGTAAGAGCCCTCCCGGTGTCCGATCAGCTGTTCGGGACGCCGCGATTTCACCGCGGCGGTCCCGAACAGCCCGACTGAGCAGCCGGGATACTTTCAGTTTCACTTTAGAAGCGGCGGTCAGCTTTGACCGCCGCTTCTAAAGGGTTAATACCGCACATCGCCGCGATCGACGATGTGTGGTATTAGCCGCGGGTCCCGGCCGTTGATTAGCGCCGGGACCCACGCGATATGATGCGGGATCGCGGCGCGATCCCGCTTCATATCGCGGGAGACGGCGCAGGACGTAAATATACGTCCTGCGTAGTTAAGGGGTTAAGGGAGTATCACACTTCCATGGAGTACAAAATTTTCCCTTCTCATTTTAATTTTCCATAATTTGACCCCAGTGTACCAAGTCCAGAGTACATTACAAGTTTTAACCCCATAAAAACCACAAAATTGCCCAAAATAATGTTTCATCTAAAAAAAAAAAAAAAAAAAAAAAAAAAAAAAAAAATTATAAGACCTCTGGGGGTATTTTTTCTAAAAAAAATGGGTCATGAGTTACTAACATCGGGGACTTTTTTATGTTGCCTCAAATGTGCAGCGCTCTCTCCACCTAAGCGTGGTGCGCATGTGAGGCAACAGGTTAGGGACGGCCGCACACATCACATTCCCAGAATGATTATTCAGAGCATAGGGTTTGGGGTGGGCATTTTTTTAATGTTTTTGCTAAGCTCTGGGTCATCATTCTAGGGACATAACCTGTTTTATAATTTTATGTCCCACTGTACGCCAGTTATTTACACCATGTAATGCCCCTTGGGTTGTGAAAAATTGGAAAATTGCTGCTGAACTTTCAAGCCCTCTGATGTCTTCCAAAAGTAAAAACTTGTCAACTTTATGATGGAAACGTAAAGTAGACATATTGTATATGTGAATCAATATATAATTTATTTGGAATATTCATTTTCCTTATAAGCAGAGAGCTTCAATGTAAAAAAATAAAAATCAAAAGTTTTATGAAACAATTTTTAATTTTTCACCAATAAATGATGAAAGTATAAACAAAATTTTCCCACTAACATAAAAGTAAAATAGGTAACGCAAAAAACTCTCTCGGAATCAGAATAAAAGGAAAAAAGCATCCCAGAGTTATTAATGTTTAAAGTGACAGTGGTCAGATGTGCAAAAAATGGCCGGGTCCTACACTGAAAATTGGCTGGGTCCTCGAGGGGTTAAAAAAAAAATAATTTTTTTTTTTTTTACAGAGCACTTCTATTCGAAATCAAAGATACTTCAAATCATCATTTGTGGAGGCAGATGGCCGGGACAATAATGTATTTAATGTAATTGTGAAAGAACGATGTCATTGTAATTAGCACAGTTGAATGACAAATTACTTCAAAACTCTTCTTGAAATACCAAAATTTCAATGTCTCTGCTATATACCGTATAACACGCACCCCCATTTTAATAGGGAAATTTAAGTAAAAAAAAATAAAATACATATAAGATAAATGACAGACTAAATGCCATATCATCCCTCTAACTTTGATTTTGCCTGAACTTCAGTTTGGTCCCCCCTTCCAGTGCCACATCATATCTCCCCTTTTATCAGCCCGTGTGCCACATTTACACCCCCCCCCCCTTACCCTCTCATCATTCCCCACTGTCTTATCATTCCCCCACCCCTCTCTTATCATGCCCCCTCTCACCATGCCCCCCTCCTCACCATGCCCCCCTCACATCATCCCCTTTCCCTCCGTTTTTGATATATACATTTTTCCCCATCTTCCTTACTTAGCCGCGCTCGGCAGGCCAGTTCCGGTGTCGGGTCTTGCGGGCTGCAGTCAGTGAAGCTGGATGAGTGACGTACTCTGCCGGCTGCACAGCATCAGGGACGTCACTCATCATTCGCTGTATCCGCCGCGGGTCAGTGTGGTCGACGCTGGCAGCCCAACCGTAGCCACCTTAGAATAGTCACAGCGGCAGCAGCATTGAATGAGGGATGTCCCTGATCTTGTGCAGCGGAGCTAGCAGAGGACATCACTCATCCGGTTTCACTGACCGCAGCCAACACCGGACCTGGCCTGGCGAGCTCGGCACGGTAACGAAGATGAAAAAAAAAAAAACAATACAATAAAAAGCAGAGGGGAAAAGAAGGAAAATGTAAAAAAAAAAAACAAAGGGGGAGCCGCGCGCTGGTCACTGATTTAAAGTGGCCTTGGCCAGGCTGCTAATCCTTAACAAGCAGCCGCTGCTGCGGCCACTTTGAATCAGTGACAAAAAGATTTATCGGTGTATAACACGCAGGCAGACTTTTTGCCTTGAATTAAAGTTTTAAAAGTGCGTGTTATACGCAGATAAATACGGTGTATGTGTATATATATATATTTATATATATATATATTTATATTTATATACACGATTTTTCGTGCTGAAAACACCCCCCTCGGCTTATACTCGAGTGAACTCTCCACCCGCAGTGGTCTTCAACCTGCGGACCTCCAGAGGTTTCAAAACTACAACTCCCAGCAAGCCCGGGCAGCCATCGGCTGTCCGGGCTTGCTGGGAGTTGTAGTTTTGAAACCTCCGGAGGTCCGCAGGTTGAAGACCACTGCGGCCTCCGACATCATCCAGCCCCCTCTCACCCCCCTTTAGTTCTGTACAGTACTCACCTCCGCTCGGCGCTGGTACGGTGCTGCAGGACTGTCCGGAGAGGAGGTGGTCCGGTGGGATAGTGGTTCCGGGCTGCTATCTTCACCGGGGAGGCCTCTTCTAAGCGCTTCGGGCCCGGCCCCAGAATAGTCACGTTGCCTTGACAACGACGCAGAGGTACGTTCATTGCCAACGTACCTCTGCGTCATTGTCAAGGCAACGCCTCTATTCCGGGCCCGCAGCGCGGAGAAGAGGCCTCCCCAGTGAAGATAGCAGCCCGGAACCACTATCCCACCGGACCACCTCCTCTCCGGACAGTCCTGCAGCACCAGACCAGCGCCGAGCGGAGGTGAGTACTGTACAGAACTAAAGGGGGTGAGAGGTGGCTGGATGATGTCGAAGGCCGCAGTGGTCTTCAACCTGCGGACCTCCGGAGGTTTCAAAACTACAACTCCCAGCAAGCCCGGACAGCCGATGGCTGCCCGGGCTTGCTGGGAGTTGTAGATTTGAAACCTCTGGAGGTCCGCAGGTTGAAGACCACTGAGGGCGGATGATAAGAGGATGATGAAGGGGGGGTGTGGGATGATGAAGGGGGGTGGGGATGATGACAAGGGGATGATGAAGGGGGGGTGGGATGATTACAAGGGGATGATGAAGGGGGTGGGGATGATGACAAGGGGATGATGAAGGGGGGTGGGGATGATGACAAGGGGATGACGAAGGGGGGATGTGTGGGATGATGACAAGGGGATGATGACAGGTGATGATGATGAGGGTCTGGATGATGATGAGGATGTTAATGACGGGTCTGGATGATGACAGGGGGGATGACACATATACACACAGGGGGATACACAGGGGGATACACACATATACATACATACATACATACACACACGCACTTTTTTTTATCTAAGAAATACACTGCTGATGCCCGGATAATACGCGGCAGGTCCCGGCTGCAAATTGCAGCCAGGGACCCGCCGGTAATGGCGGACATCCGCGATCCCACGGATGTCCGCCATTAACCCCTCAGATGCCGTGATCAATACAGATAACGGCATCTGCAGTATTGCGGTCACTAAAATGGATGATCGGATCGCCCGCAGCGATTGAGGTCCCCTCACCTGTCTCCGCTGCCTTCCCGACATCTTCTGCTCTGATCTGCCTTCCCGCAGACCAGAGCAGAAGATGACAGAACACTGATCAGTGCTATGTCCTATAAATAGAACTGAACAGTATTAGCAATCGAATGATTGCTATAAATAGTCCCCTATGGGGACTATTAAAGTGTAAAACTAAAAGTAAAACATTTTCCCTATTTCCCCCCCCAAAAAGTGGTAAAAAATATTTTACATACATAATAGGTATCGCCGTGTGTGTAAATATCTGAACTATTAAAATAAAATGTTAATGATACCGTACAGTGAATGGTGTGAACGGAAAAAAAATTAAATAAAAGGGCCAAAATAGATTTTATTCCAAAAATAATTAATGAAAAATGGATTAAAAGTCTTATAATTGTATCAAAAAGTACAGATCACGGCGCAAAAAAATGAGCCCTCATACCGCCGCTTATACGGAAAAATGAAAAATTTATAGGTAAACGTACTAATTTGGTTAAAAAATTTGCGATTTTTTTTTTAAGCTCAACAGTAATCGAAAAGTATGTTATTATGGGTATCATTTTAATTGTATTGACCCAAAGCATAAACCTGCCATCTTTACCATAAATTGTATGGCATGAAAACGAATCCTTCCAAAATTAGCAAAATTGCTGTTTTCTTTTTAATTTACCCACACAAAAATAGTATTTTTTTGGTTGCGCCATACTTTTTATGGTAAAGTGAGTGATGGCAATACAACGAACAACTGGTCGCGCAAAAAACAAGCCCTCATACTAGTCTGTGGATGAAAATATAGAAGAGTTATGATTTTTTGAAGGCGAGGAGGAAATAACCAAAATGTAAAAGTACTCCTGCTCCGTCCTGCAAAAAAAAAATATGAAATTGAACCATCACTCACCTTCCTGGGTTCCCGCGGAGCGCCACTAACAGCTGATCGGTCCTCCGGTCCATCTTGTTCATACTTCCATGTGAACGAAGCGTCACATGGCGCTCAGCTTATTATGGGCAGAGGCAGAACATCGCGGCGGCAGACGATAGGCTGAGCGCCATGTGATGCTTTGTTCACACGCAAGTATGAAGAAGATGGACCGGAGGACCGATCAGCTGTAGTGGTGCTCCGTCGGAACACAGGAACGTGAGTGATGGTTTATTATTTTTGCAGCCCGGGCAGGACGGAGCAGGAGTAGACTGCACCAGAGTACTCCTTTAACCCCTTAAGGACATAGGGCGTATGGATATGCCCTGGCTTTCTGGTACTTAAGGAGCCAGGAGGTATCCATACGCCCGTGGGAATTTCGGTCCATGCCGCGTGCCGGGCGGGGCCCGGAAGGGATGCCTGCTGATTTCAGCGTTCAGCAGGCATCCAGTGCAAATGCGGAGGGGGGTCCCTGTGTCGGCAATCGCGGCAGATCGTGAATTCGTGAATTTATTAAAATAAAAATTTTTATAAAAAATGATCTAAAAGTTTTATATATGAAAATGTGGTATCTAAAAAAAAGTACAGATGACGGCGCGAAATATGAGCCCTCATACCGTCCTATATACGGAAAAATTTAAACGTTATAGGTGGTCAAAATAGGGCGATTTTGGATTATTGATTTTGTACAAAAAGTTTTAGATTTTTTTTAAGCGGTACAAAAATATAAAAGTATCTAGCCATGGGTATCATTTTAATCGTATTGACCCACAGAATAAAGAACACATGTCATTTTTACCGTAAATTGTAGAGTGTGAAAACGAACCCCTCCAAAATGTGCAAAATTTTGGTTTTCATTAACCCCTTCAGGACCAAGCCCATTTTGGCCTTAAGGACCAGAGTGTTTTTTTTGCACATCTGACCACTGTCACTTTAAACATTAATAACTCTGGAATGCTTTTAGTTATCATTCTGATTCAGAGATTGTTTTTTCGTGACATATTCTACTTTAACATGGTGTTAAATTTTTGTGGTAACTTGCATCCTTTCCTTGTGAAAAATCCTAAAATTTGATGAAAAATTAGAAAATTTTGCATTTTTCTAACTTTGAAGCTCTCTGCTTGTAAGGAAAATGTATATTACAAATAAAAAATTTTTTTATTCACATAAAAAATATGTCTACTTTATGTTTGCATCATAAAAGTGACGAGTTTTTACTTTTGGAAGACACCAGAGGGCTTCAAAGTTCAGCAGCAATTTTCCAATTTTTCACAAAATTTTCAAACTCACTATTTTTCAGGGACCAGTTCAGGTTTGAAGTGGATTTGAAGGGTATTCATATTAGAAATACCCCACAAAAGACCCCATTATAAAAACTGCACCCCCCAAAGTATTCAAAATGACATTCAGTCATCATTTTAACCCTTTAGGTGTTTCACAGGAATAGAAGCAAAGTGAAGGAGAAAATTCACAATCTTCATTTTTTACACTCGCATGTTCTTGTAGACCCAATTTTAGAATTTTTACAAAGGGTAAAAGGAGAAAATGTATACTTATATTTGTAGCCCAATTTCTCCTGAATAAGCAAATACCTCATATGTCTATGTAAAGTGTTCGGCGGGCGCAGTAGAGGGCTCAGAAGGGAAAGAGCTACAAGGGGATTTTGGAGAGTACGTTTTTCTGAAATGGTTTTTGGGGGGCATGTTGCATTTAGGAAGCCCCTATGGTGCCAGAACAGCAAAAAACCCTCACATGGCATACCATTTTGGAAACTAGACCCCCTGAGGTACGTAACAAGGAATAAAGTGAGCCTTAATACCCCACATGTGTTTCACGACTTTTGCATATGTAAAAAATAAAAAAATAAAAATTTCCACTAAAATGTGTGTTTCCCCCCAAATTTCAAATTTTTGCAAGGGTTAATAGCAGAAAATACCCCCCAAAATTTGTAACCCCATCTCTTCTGAGTATGGAGGTACCCCATAAGTTGACCTGAAGTGCACTATGGGCGAACTACAATGCTCAGAAGAGGAGTCATATTTGGCTTTTTGAGAGCAAATTTTGCTCGGGGAGCATGTCGCATTTAGGAAGTCCCTAAGGTGCCAGAACAGCAAAAAAAAAAAAAAACACATGGCATACCATTTTGGAAACTAGACCCCTTGAGGAACTTAAGAAGGGGTACAGTGAGCATTTGCCCCCCACTGGTGTCTGACAGATCTTTGGAACAGTGGGCTGTACAAGTTTTCATTTTCACGGACCACTGTTCCAAAGATCCGTCAGACACCTGTGGGGGGTAAATTCTCACTGCACCCCTCATTACATTCCGTGAGGGGTGTCGTTTCCGAAATGGGGTCACATGTGGGGTTTTTTTTTGCGTTTGTCAAAACCGCTGTAACAATCAGCCACCCCTGTGCAAATCACCTCAAATGTACATGGTGCGCTCTCCCTTCTGGGCCTTGTTGTGCGCCCCCAGAGCACTTTGCGCCCACATATGGGGTATCTCCGTAGTCGGGAGAAATTGCGTTACAAATTTTGGGGAGCTTTTTTCCCTTTTACCTCTTGTGAAAATGTAAAGTATAGGGCAACATCAGCATGTTAGTGTAAAAAATTAAAATTTTTTACACTAACATTCTGGTGTAGACCCCAACATTTCCTTTTCATGATGGGTTAAAGAAGAAAATACCCCCCAAACCTTGTAACGCAATTTCTCCCGAGTACGGCGATACCCCATATGTGGCCCTAAACTGTTGCCTTGAAATACGACAGGGCTCCAAAGTGAGAGCACCATGTGCATTTGAGGCCTAAATTAGGGATTTGCATAGGGGTGGACATAGGGGTATTCTACGCCAGTGATTCCCAAACAGGGTGCCTCCAGCTGTTTCAAAACTCCCAGCATGCGTGGACAGTCAACGGCTGTCCGGCAATACTGGGAGTTGTTGTTTTTCAACAGCTGGAGGCTCTGCTTTGGAAACAGTGGTGTACCGGACATTCTTATTGGGGGAGGGGGGCTGTGTAGGGGTATGTGTATATGTAATGTTTTTAACTTTTTATTTTATTTTGTGTTGGTGTAGTGTAGTGTTTTTAGGGTACTGTCACATGGGCGAGGGATTACAGCGAGTTACCCAGTGCAAAATTTGCTGCATCTCAAACTTGCAGCGAGAAACCCACTGTAAAAGCCTCGCCCATGTGAATGTACCCTGTACATTCACAGGGGGGGGGGGGGGGGTGCACCAGCTGTTGCAAAACCACAACTCCCAGCATGCATGGTCTGTTAGTGCATGCTGGGAGTTATAGTTTTGCAACAGCTGGAGGCACAGAGGCACACAGGTTAGGAAACACTGAGTTAGAAACAGACAATGTTTCCCAACCAGTGTGTCTCCAGTTGTTGCAAAACTACAATTCCCAGCATGCCCAGACAGCTGAAGGGCATGCTGGGAGTTGTAGTTCGGCAACATCTGAAGGGCCAGATGTTGCTGAATTATAACTCCCAGCATGCCTGGACAGTCAGTGCATACTGGGAGTTGTAGTTTTGCAACAGCTGGAAGAGCACAGATTGGAGACCATTATACAATGGTCTCCAAACTGGGGCCCTCCAGATGTTGCAAAACTACAACTCCCAGCATGCATGGTCTGTTAGTGCATGCTGGGAGTTATAGTTTTGCAACAGCTGGAGGCACACAGGTTAGGAAACACTGAGTTAGAAACAATGTTTCCCAACCAGTGTGTCTCCAGTAAGGCCGTAGGTCCCCGCGAGCCCCCGCAGCCATCGTCCCCGATTCTGCCCGACTTCCAGGGGCGGGCAGTGCGGGGGATCTGAACTTTCACCCCAGATCACTGTGATTGGTCCACAGGGACCAATCACAGTGATCGCTGAAGCAGAAGTAGAAGTTGTCCCCTGCTGGAAACAGCGGGACTTCTGCCAGTTAACCCGTGCGATGCTGCACATCGCCGGGTTAACTGAATGTCATTTATAAACGTCGGGATGCGCGAACGCACTGCACAACCCGGCGTTTATATATGACATTCTGCGGGAAGGGGTTAAAATTCCCTCCCTAAAAAAATTTTTTTTTTTTTGGGTTCGCCGTACATTTTATGGTAACATGAGAGGTTTCGTTACAAGGTACAATTGGTCATGCAAAAAACAAGCCCTTATATGGGTCTGTAGATGGAAATATAAAAGAGTTATGGATTTTAGAAGGAGAGGAGGAAAAAACGAAAATGCAAAAATAAAATTGGCCTGGTCCTTAAGGTGAAAATGGGCTTGGTCATTAAGGGGCTAAAGCTAATGCTACCCATGAAGTATCAGCCACCACAGTGTGGAATGCTCATAAGGCAGTGATCAGAGGAACTTTTATTAAAATAGGCTACTTCATAAAAGAAAAGGATGTCACGGCTGAATGACCTACTCTTAGAACAAAAATTAGTGGAAGATAGGAATAAAAGCCAACCCTTCTCCCCACTTGCCCAACAACTCCAAATAACAAGTTCTAAAATTCATGCACATTTCTAAGACGACTAGGCTAGGAAATTAGTGAAATTAAAATCACAGTATTATGCCTTTGATAATAAGACCGGAAAGTTCCTAGCATCCAGGTTAAAAGCTAAACACTCTAAAAAACTAAAATCCCCTATATCTGGGACCCCACCTCTACATATAAAATATTTCACCCCCAATCTATAGCCAATAGCTTTAAAAGACAACTATTCTGACTTTTATAACCTGTCTGACAACAAGGAAGTCTTTCAACCCACACAGGCAGATATTTCTGGCTTCCTTGACCATGTTCAGCTACCCACATTTCCCCCTCTCAGTTAGATGCACTTAATTTACCTCTCTCAATGGAAGAGAGGTCTCGTACAATTAAGGCTCTACCGAGCGGGAAATCCCCTGGGCCAGATGGCCTCTCTGTTATTACAAAACATTCCACTCCATACTGTCCCCACATGCTTCAGCCTTCTAAAAAGGAAGCTATCGATTCGGGCTCCCTTCCAGTGGAGAACAAAGAAGCTCTAAGCGTAACTCTCCCGAAACCCAAGAAACCAGCAGATAAACCTTGTAATTTTAGGCCGATCTCGCTCCTCAATGTCGATGTTAAAATCTATGCGTCCATACTAGCAAACTGTATAGCTTCCCTATTACCCCTCCTAATAGCAAGAGATCAAGGCGGCTTGGTGAGAGGTCGCCAGGCTTATGAAAACCCCAGAAGGGTGCTAAATTTACTCCACTACGTTGATAGACATAATCTTCCATCTATTTTCCTTTCCCTGGATACCGAGAAGGCGTTTGATCACATACATTGGTTGTTTGCGTTCTCGGTGCTCCAGGTAACTGGATTCCATGGTCCCATTTTGAGGGCTGTGCAGGCCCTATACTCTGCACCTAACACTTGGGTCCTCACAAATAGCACAGTCAGTTTTTCCATAACAAATAGGACTCGCCAGGGTTTCCCCCTATCCCCGCTCATATTTGTTTTGTGCATAGAGCCACTGGCTCTGGCATTTCGGGAACACCCGGATGTTAGGGGCATTACAGTTGGACAGAAATTAATTTAATTATATGCTGATGATGTCATTTTGACCATGGAAAACCCGGAGCGATCCCTGGCAGAGTCCCTTTCCCTCCTGGAGGCCTATAGTGGGGTGTCATACTATAAACTAAACACCACGAAGTCTCAGGTACTACCTATCCATTTACCAAGCCACTTAGTCACTTAGTTAAGGAAAAGATTCCCGTTAGACTGGCAGTCAGACCATATTACATATTTAGGAGTTAAAATGCCCCCCCTAAAGTTTTATACAGTAATAGAAGAACAAAACGAGACTTTAAATGGAACCAGGATTTTCGGCGCTGACCATGGAAGAAATAGCCTGATGAAGCCGCGCAAGCGCGGTGAAACGCGTTGCTAATAAACCTCATTCCTTTAGCTGGGCTCCGATTTTTTTTCCATGGTCAGCGCCGAAAATCCTGGTTCCATTTGAAGTCTTGTTTTGTTCTACATATTCTCCAGGAAGGCTGCAGACAACAGGATTGTGATCCTCAAAATCACATGCATTCAGCATAGTTGTGTATGTCCTCACACAACTTAGCAGGGTGAGCACTGATATTTATTCTTTCCCCTCCCTCACCCTTGTGCTGGCTTTACTCCACAGGGAGTGCCTCTCTTTTCTTTTACAGTAATAGAAGGTAACTACTCCCCCTTCCTACTGACTATGAAAGGGGACCTAGAAAGGGTGGGGAAAAATGACATGTCTTGGCTAGGGAGGGTGGCCTCCTTCAAGATGCTTGTGCTGCCGAAACTGCTGTACTTGTTCCGTTCAATACTGAATGTGTCTGCCTTTAGATACTAAGTCTATATTATTTCTATACCCCTGGAATTTAAGCCTCCCGCAGGATGTTTCCCCTTTCACCTCTGCGGGATTTAAATGTTGGTCGACATTGCATCAAAGAGTTGGCGTTTCCCAAGTCCAAACTGGTACCTTATTACACATACTGATGAGAGGTATTCCAGGCTAACAAAGGGACTGTCCAATATTGTACAACTGTTCCACGACAATCACATACATACCTTTGCACTACTTATTCTATCCCTTTGGACGACTTCTACAAATTTTTACAGCTTAGGCATTTTCGCCAAACCCATAAATCACGAGATTGGATTTATGATTCCGCTATTTACACTAATTTTACACATGCTAGGAGAGGTCTCCGCCCAATTTATGACATTCTAGGACCCACTGACCTCACATGCTTTGCGCCCTACAAATCCAGGGGGAAGGATCTCTCTTGCTCCGTAACACCTGGTGATTGGTACAAAGCATGTGAATGGTTGAGTCGGTCATTGCCATGTGTGAAACACTTAGAAGCTATTGTAAAGACAAAGTTTAGATGGTACATGACACT
Organism: Hyla sarda; assembly: GCF_029499605.1. Taxonomy (NCBI): domain Eukaryota; kingdom Metazoa; phylum Chordata; class Amphibia; order Anura; family Hylidae; genus Hyla; species Hyla sarda. The sequence continues at coordinate 73,125,110 of NC_079199.1, forward strand.
GGATAGACTACACTCCATATACCCAGAGGTCTCCTCCTGCTGCTAGAGAGGCTGCGGGGAGAAAGGCACATTACATGGGCCTACCCTCTGTTGACAACATACTGGCGCCCAGTGGAAACAATGCTTCGGGACATATGCAATTATGTCCAATTGACACCCGCACTAGCTCTCTTACTAACTTGTATTCACAATTCTCTTCCATCCCTGAGGCCAATTATCTGCAAGTTCCTGGTCCTGGCTAAGCTAATCATAACTAGGCACTGGAAGTCCACAGACTTCCCGAATGTAGCTGAACTTACTGTGCTGTTATGCCAATCCTATTTGAGTGAGAGGGCAAGAACACTAAATGTGGACGTGGCGGTCCCAAAATATTCAGTATTTGGCAACCATGGCTAGACTCAATATATGCTGTAAGTGCTTCTTAATTCGCACTGGATGTCTGCCATCCCTCCCCCTTTTCCCTTGTTCATCTTGGTATACATTTCCCTGCTGTACCTTTTATTGAATTGCTGTTTGTGTGCTTTTCCACTGGGAATCCCTTCTTATCTAAAGGATACGGATGCCTTCCTGGACCTCTTACAAGATGTACCTGTTGAAAGCACTTACAAACTGGGAACTATTTATGTAGAGTCTTTATACTCTAGAATCCCTCAAGATCTGGGTGTAGCTGCGGTGAAGGAATTCCTGCAAGCTGCTGGTAAGTCTACCTTATACTGTAATTTTGTAACAGAAGCAATTGCATTTGTCTTCGATGACAACTATTTTCATTTTGATAAAGTGTGGTATAAGCAATGCACTGGGACAGCTATGGGGACCCCAGTCTCATGTACACTGGCCAATATCTTCCCAGCAAGTCTAGAGGCGAAGTGGATTTATTCACCGCTTAAATATACTAAGTACATTAAATTGTACAGAATATATGTGGACAACATTTTCCTACTTTGGGACGGCAATGAGGAAACGTTCAATGCCTTTGTGATGGATTTAAACAATAAAAACGGAATGAATATGTCTTTTACCTCCTCTTTTCATCCTAAGGAAATCACCTTCTTGGATGTAGTGGTCTCTCTAAACCAGGACCAAATAAGTTTGAGGGGTTACAGAAAACCGTCATCTCCCATGCTCTATCTACATTACGACAGTTTTCACCCGGACCACACAGAGACAGCACTACCCTACAGCCAATTATTACAACTAAAAAAGATCAACAGTAGTCCTCTAACTTTTCAAGATCAGGCTAACCAGTTACTTTCACATCTAAGACAGAAATTATCCCCAAAAAAAAATAACAACGGATCAAGCCGTAAAACGCATCGAAAAAAAACAAAAAACACAGTCCACTTTGTTGAACAAAGACAAAAAGTGCCATGATCAAAATAAACTGTTCATTTTTTCCTTCAAGTACAGCAACATGTCTAATGCTTTGAAGAAATCTGTCTTAAAACATTGGCATCTGGTGGAAGATGCAGATTTGTATGACCTTACAAAAAATAAATCTATTTTTGTGCATCAAAAAATAAGACTATAAAAGACTATCTAGTAAGAAGTACCTTCTCTTCCAACAGACCCGAACCTGACTGGCTCACCTCCTCTACTCCTATTAGAAACTTTAAATGCGGTTGTTCTTACTGCCCAAACTTCCAGATTGGCAGAAATTATCAAATCGGAGGAACGGCCATCGACGTGAAAGATTTTATAACCTGTAGAGCCGATCATGTAATTTACATCGTCCAGTATCCCTGTGGCCATTTCGGTGTCGGTTCAACTATTAGAAAACTTTTCACAAGATTTAGGGAACATCTGCAGAATTCCAGATTGGGTGCCGGAGTACCAGGATTAGCTGAGCACATCCGTAATGCTCATTTAGGAGATCCGTCTTGTCTGAGCTTCCTGGGAATCGAACGCATAAGACCGCCGTTCTCAGGAAAAGCTAAGGAAAGTACATTACGTTATAAAGAAGCTTTGTGGACATCTAGACAGAGCAACAGAGGGTCTTGGTCCTAATTAAAAAAATGTACTTAACGCATGCATATAATTTCTTCCTTAAATAAATATGAAAGCTTTTTATTGAGATATATAGTTTCCTTGTTCCCTTTAACTTATTCCTTCTGAATAGGAGTATTATAACATCTATTTCTACTTTTATGTTTTCTCCTGGATAAACGAATGTATTTTTCAACTGAATACTGCGTTAAATTTTTCACGTATCCCATAACAGCAAAATAACTTTTTTTCTAGTTCTCCGGTTCTTTTCCAAGTAAGACTCATCTTCCCCTGCAGAAAGAATTTTACTGACAGCATAAAACACTATAGAATATAAGTAATAAATAATTTTGAGCTTTGGAGATTTTTGATTGCATCGTTTCCCTAAAGCTTCAGTTGTCATCAAATCGGCAGTAGAAACTGTGTCCCATTGACACCTGTTTTTACCTTTTCACCTGCACGAACACACACAAGGTCCAGGCGCCCGCGTATATAAGTCGGTGCCGGACTTCTCCAGGTCAACAAGCAGTATTCACTGCGAAACGATTCGTCGCTTCTGGTCAGCTCCCCGGAGTTGCCTCTATCCCTCTCTTCTCCCCCACTTTGGATTTGTGACATTGTCGAATGTGACAAAGACTACTTCTTTTGAAAATCACGTACCGTGTCTGTGGTGAGTGCAACGTTTTTTCTTTTTCCAATTTTTGTATGCACATGACTTACTCCATTATACGTTAGCACCCCCATACACAGGTCTGTACCTGGTCTAGCATAAATTCTTTTGAAATTGCAACAGTACCCTGTGGATTACAAATATTGTTTGGTTCAAGTAGCCTTTTTTGTGCTGGCGTCTTTTTCTATTTTTTACTTCAACTGGGAAAGCCACTTGCCCATTTGGGGCTTGACACTCTTGCCCACTTTGGAGAGTTAATTTAAACTGTTAACTTTGATATCCTGCAGTATTATTTGAGATGCGAAATACCTCTGATGTGGTCTTAAGAAATTAACAATATAACACTGAATATCTATAAGGATTTAATGTATGCCATTTATCCTTGATTTTTTTTTTTGTTGCCAGTTGTAAAAAACCTTCAATAAAAAGATTGAAATGAAAACATCACACAAGCCCACAAAGACCCCTATAACACCCCCCCATACCCATCCTAGGTCTTGGACAGCTGATTGTCACCATGTAGCGATTTCTGCAATCTGTGAGCCTCCTTATGTTGCTAAACTACAACTCCCAGCATGCCCTGAAAGCTGTTGGCTGTCAAGGCATGCTGGGATTTGAAGTTTTGCAACATCTCGAGGGCCACAGTTTGGAGATCACTGTGCAGTAAAAAAAAAAAATATATACTAATATCGGCTTACTTTTACAATGTACATGAAAAACATCTTGTGACAAAAAAAAACCTGTCAGAATTATCGTGACTGGCTATTATCTTATAAAGTCAGACATTCCCGATTTTTTAAATATAGGCTGTCTTTAATCCCTTTGTCTTTAACCCCTTAAAACAAGCCCTCATACTAGTATGTGGATGAAAATATAAAAGAGTTATGATTTTTTGAAGGCAAGGAGGAAAAAACAAACAAAAATAAAATTGTCTCAGTCCTTAAGGCCCAAATGGGCCGAGTCCTTAAGGGGTTAAAGCATCCCAGAGTTATTAATGCTAAAAGTGATGTGCAAAATGTCAGATGTGCAAAAAACGCTCTGGTCCTTAAGGTGAAAATGGGCTTGGTCCTTAAGTGGTTAAAGACCTATATGACTGCTTATTTTATGCACTAACAATTTTACTTTGTAATGACATCAGTAATTTCACCACAAAATATACGGGACAAAATTGAAAAAACAAACAAACGCCATTTTATAATTTTTTGCGGCTTCCGTCTCTACGCAGTGCACTATTTGGTAAAAAGGACTAGTATGTGTTCAAGCAGGAAGGGGGGAGGGGCAGTTGTTTGACTGGCTTTTTCAGTATGAAATACTGAAAATTTTCTAATGAAAGCAATTGCAAACCCTATTGGTTATACATGCTTTACAACATATCAAAAGTCATTGCGCAGCGCACAACGTAACGCAGGACGCCGCAGAAGCCCGAAGTAGCGCAGACCCCGTGCCCCGGGGACAGGTGATTATAAAACCGGGGATGGGGTAGGCAATGGGGCAGCGGCAGTCTCTGGCCTGGGGAGGTGCGGTGTGGGGGTCTGTGCATTATCGGATTACTGGCCAGGTAATTGCAGATACCGATAACATCCAAAATCGTGAATATCAGCCGAAAATATCGGCCAAACCGATAAATCGGTCGATCCCCATTACAAAGTACAAAAATAAAATTGGTCTGGTCCTTAAGACCAAAATGGGCCCGGTCCTTAAGGGGTTAAAATGGTCATCTTCTGACCCCTATAATTGTATTCTTTTACAGCACAGGGGGCTACATGAGGGCCCAATTTTTGCACCATAGTCTGTAGTTTTCATGGGTCCCATTTTTGTTATGATGGGACATCTTGATAGCTTTTTAGAAATTTTTGTAGGGTATACAAAATGACCAAAAATATACATAAAAAAAAAAAAAAAAAAAAGTCAAAAATTGTGTAAGCCATTTAATTAACGTTAGATTTTTATAGTTCGGACATTTCGGCGATACCACGTGTTTATTTTTGTTTACATATTTTTAATGGGAAAAGGGGGGTGATTCAAACTTTTTATGGAAGGGGTTAATTCACATTTATTACTTTTTTTTATACCTTTTTTTAGACCTCATAGGGAACTAACATGCAATCCTTGGGATTACATACAATGTTCCATGCTATGCCATAGAATTTTTTTTTTTATACTACAAATCACAGCATGCCCTTATACATTTATTTTAAACATTTAAAATTCTGTGTTTGTTTTTGAAGTACAACCTCCCACTTAAAATCTGTCAGAAAACTGATATACTATATGTGTTTTATGTATAGTTTAGTGGTTGGTCATTAGTGATGATGTCCTTCAGGTGCCATCTTTGGAGTGTATAAAAGACTGGTTTGTTAAAAGTGTTGTGTAATTCTGCCATTTACACATCTGACGAAGAGGTGTTTTATACCCTGAAAAACCTTAGCGTTAAGTATGTGGCTTTTAAATATTGTTGCATATTAAAGTGCGTTTGTTGCTAACTAATATTAGCCTTAGCAATTCCTTCGCTATGGAGCAGTCCCTGCGCCTCAAATCCAGGTATTTTTCTTCATCAATTTCCTGGTACCTGTCGTTCCGGTGGATCTAGGATTAAAGACCGGCACCCGGGGGCTGCACGTCCCATTTTCTTCACTGATTGTGCATATAAATGTTGTGTCTACCACACAACAGCATCAGGTGAGCAGTTCCCTGGAAGGGTTTTTCTCGCACTTAACCATACGGTCACAATCCATGTCTTAATATGCTGATGCTATGAAGAACTCTGTGCTGTGTTTTTTTTTTATAGAACTTTATATAGCACAGCATTGATCACGTTATCTGTGCTCGATTTCTCCAGGCTGCTTGGAGCATCAAGGACCTGACAGCAAGGAGGCAAGAATTTTAGACGCCGCAATCAACTTTGATAGTGGCATCTCATGGGTTAATGACGGGCATCATCGTGATCGGTGATGTCCGGCATTAGACACGGGTCCTGGGGTTTGATAACTGCCGGGACAACTCGTGAGACTCAGTCATAGGAGGGAACGGGCGCAAAGCGTGCAGGAACACCCTGCGTCCTTAAGAGGTTAAAGAGTAGCTCCCATCATCCTTTTTTTTTTCCCCTGCCTATTGCCCATCTATCCCTAACCCCCTCCCTGCCTTAATTTTTTTTTTACTATATTAAAAAGGCATTTTTGTCTGCCTGGTAGTGTGCTCACTACCAGGCAGACTTTCCCAGCAGGCGCGACGTCACTGATGCCTGCTGGGGCCGACACTTCCGCGCTTAGTTCTATTGGCTGTCAGGGCATGCTGGGAGTTGTAGTGGTGAAAGAGCTGGAGGCACCCTGTGTTAAACAATCTCTCCACGGCGGCAGCGAAACCCGAAGCCCAAATTAGCCCCCCACCCCCCCACGAACGCCACTACCCTAACCCCGTCGCGCAACCCGCTCTCCCCCATTCCAAAGTGCATGACAGTGGTGGATATCAGCAGCAGCGACGGGATGCAGGGAGGCTGGGCCGGTGTGCGAGGCCAGGGAGCAGGGGAGCCAATGCATGCTTCTGTTCTCAGCGCTCGCTCCTGCCTGTCTGATCGACAGGCAGGGAGCGAGCGCAGCATGACTGAATTCGGACAGATTGCCCGTCCGGCATCGGTCTGAATTAAGGCGTGACGTCACGCCAGGCTGTGGCCGGCCACTAGGAGGGAGACCCCCTAGTGGCCAGTTTTCAAAGGTAAATTAAAAAACAAACATTTTAATTAAAAAAAATTATTTAACTATATTAGAGATATGTTGTAGTACTAATGTACTACAACATATCTCTAATATAGTTAAATATTTTTTTTTATTAAAATGTTTGTTTTTTAACATATTAAAAAAAAAGTTGGTGACAATGTACAGGCCTAATTGTATTAGCGTTAAAAGTAATTTAAATAAAACAAATACTATTTGCTAGAATATGTACTTAGAATGGTGTTAATCATAAATATATATTTGCAATATACTAATGTAATCCATTAATTTATACATAAATTATAAAAGATCCTGTGTAATAGTGATTTATATCAGTGATTGAGTAGACTTTGCCAGAGCATCAGACAGAAAAGCACAGATTATATAGATAATTGGTGCGCCAACATTACTTGGTTAAACTTGATGGACATACAGTACAGACCAAAAGTTTGGACACACCTTCTCATTTTAAGAGTTTTCTTTATTTTCATGACTATGAAAATTGTAGATTTCACACTGAAGGCATCAAAACTATGAATTAACACATGTGGAATTATATACATAAAAAAGTGTGAAACAACTGAAAATATGTCATATTCTAGGTTCTTCAAAGTAACCACCATTTGCTTTGATTACTGCTTTGCACACTCTTGGCATTCTCTTGATGAGCTTCAAGAGGTAGTCACCTGAAATGGTCTTCAAACAGTCTTGAAGGAATTCCCAGAGATGCTTAGAACTTGTTGGCCCTTTTGCCTTCATTGGGTGACTGTGGAGGCCAGGTCATCTGGCGCGGCACCCCATCACTCTCCATCTTGGTCAAATAGCCCTTACACAGCCTGGAGGTGTGTTTGGGGTCATTGCCCTGTTGAAAAATAAATTATGGTCCAACTAAACGCAAACCGGATGGAATACCATGCCGCTGCAAGATGCTGTGGTAGCCATGCTGGTTCAGTATGCCTTCAATTTTGAATAAATCCCCCACAGTGTGACCAGCAAAGCATCCCCACACCATCACACCTCCTCCTCCTCCATGCTTCACGGTGGGAACCAGGCATGTAGAGTCCATCCGTTCATCTTTTCTGCATCGCAAAAAGAGACGGTGGTTGGAACCAAAGCTCTCAAATTTGGACTCATCAGACCAAAGCACAGATTTCTAATGGTCTAATGTCCATTCCTTGTGTTCTGCTTGTTGCCTGTCCTTAGCAGTGGTTTCCTAGCAGATGTCCTACCATGACGGCCTGATTCACACAGTCTCCTCTTAACAGTTGTTCTAGAGATGTGTCTGCTGCTAGAACTCTGTGTGGCATTGACCTGGTCTCTAATCTGAGCTGCTGTTAACCTGCGATTTCTGAGGCTGGTGACTCGGATGAACTTATCCTCCGCAGCAGAGGTGACTCTTGGTCTTCCTTTCCTGGGGCGGTCCGCATGTGAGACAGTTTCTTTGTAGCTCTTGATGGATTTTGTGACTGCACTTGGGGACACTTTCCACCTAGAATATGACATTTCCAGTTGTTTCACACTTTGTTATGTCTATAATTCTACATGTGTTAATTCATAGTTTTGATGCCTTCAGTGTGAATCTACAATTTTCATAGTCATGAAAATAAAGAAAACTTGAGAAGGTGTGTCCAAACTTTTGGTCTGTACTGTGTCTTTTTCAGACCATACTATGTAACTGAAAAATGAATTCTACTCAAGAAAAATATAAACAGATCCAAATTGTGTAGGTAAGTATAAAATATTAAAAATAAAATAGATGTATAGTTAATACATAAATAATATAGGCAGTGAGGAGATATTGTAATACACACAAATAACCAAACTCCTTACACACGGATAAATATAAAAGAGTGATAAGATGACTGACATGCTAATACTTCTTGTTTGTATCCAATCATTATGTCACTATGTCAGGTCCATTAAAAATACACAAAAAATCTAAAAAGGGACATTCATATAAATTACTCTACTATGTATTAAATACAGAAAAAAAATCCGGAATCAAAAATATCAATGTTAACGGCTGAATTTATAAAAAATAAAAATAAAAACAACAGTGTAGTTAAAGCTTTGGTTAAGACCACAATAGTTAAAAATTTTAATACGGAAAACCCATATAATTCTTCCTTGAGCAGAATTTTGACAAGATTTCCTCCCATTGGGCCCATCCTCATTTGTCTTGGCCACAGAATTAAATATTTGTCTGGCCACCATCATTTATGTCTCGGATATGTCTGGCGATTGGTATAAAAGCTCCTATACTAAGGTCACCGATTTGTTTTGAAATTCGGCATAAAATTTCTTGAATCATCTTACTGACGTATAATTTCAGACATGTACAGGAAGTCACAAATAATGCCTTTACTTTTGCAATTCACAAAATCATATAAACAAAATCATTTTTTTATGTTAATTGAATATTATGTGGTAAAGCATTCACAATTTACACTTTTATATTTTTCTTAAATCTTTATTTATGGATGAATTCATTCTAGTTTCCTCTTATATAAATGTAATAAATCTATCCCTCATATCTCACACATAAGTGTCATAACTTTGACAACATAAGTAGGGCGCAGGCCCATCCTGGACCGGGATGCAGGTGCAACTAATACATTGTGATCATTCTAATGCCCGGGCAGCTTACTATGGGGCGTGCACATGGTTTGGAGATGAGAAGGTAAAGAAGGTGCAGATGAGGAAGTAACATCTAGTGTTTACATAGTTAAGTTTTACTATTGGTTGCTTGATTTATAGGGGTATATGCTATCAGTGGCAACTCTTACTGCATCATAGCCAATGAGCATGTGGTGTTTTAGCCTCTTATTGGTCTAATAATTCATGGAGGGAATTTTGATTATGCAAATAGGATGTGACTTACCACTAGGCGTCCTAGCTGAGTATGTAACTGGATCCATGATTGAAGTTTTGAAATCTCAATAAGAAGGGTCATGATTGGATGAGTAACTTAGTTATCCATTATGTTTTTGGTCTGGTCTGGTTAGATTTAATTGTCAGTGCTGACATGACATCACAGCAGTATCTCAAAAATAAAATATCCAAAAGGAGACAGCTCACCTCCAGACTGATTTCACCCGTGCTCTGATCTGCCGGTTCCGCCCCCCGCCACAAAATGAAGGAACAAAGAGAAGTATCCAGCTGAATTCCAAGGGTCTACTTTATTTGGAGATTTGTAGATACACATACAACACTGACGTGTTTCGCACGTTAGTGCTTAGTCATAGAGTCAACTCTATGACTAAGCACTAACACACAAAACGCTTCAGAGTGTTGTACGTGTATCTGCAAATATCCAAATAAAGTATACCCTTGGAATTCACCTGGATACTTCTCTTTGTATCTCAAAAATAGGTTCATTCTGACGGGACATTAATTGCTGTCATTTGTTTTCTTAAAAAAGCCAAGTCAAGTGGTGAAACATGAAGCGGACAGATTGTGATTTTAGCCTAATTTCTCTAGATCTCCAATTCCTCAATAAAATATACAGTTGAAAGTGCGATTCAGAGTGTGGCAGATGCCACACGACTATCCACACAGCATGTGGTGCACATCAGGCCGACTGTTCTTTTATGGAAAATATCTCTACTGCACCTATATATCTTTTCAATGGTCAATCTGATTAAGAGAGAGCTATAAATCCCCACATTAGTGGGTGGGACATGATATACTAGTTTGCCTGGTGCTTCACACATGTACATTAGGTGGCAGATTATGTATATACTGCAGTAAATTGTACCTGGATGCACTTTATATGCATAGATCACACAAAATACAAAAAAAAAAAAAGGAGACCGGATCAATAGAGACTGTAAAATTCCTTGTTACTTTATAATTTTAAACAAAACCAATATAGCTTAATTATCCCCCTGGGGGACCCATGGCCGCTCTAAATGCCCATATTCTGCCAAAGCCCCTACATATTAATGCTTAGGCGCAGTTCTAATGTAGGTTGTGGGTCTATATTCTGCCAAAGCCCCCACTCTAGAATTCCAGGCAAGGGTGGGATTTAGGTGGTTCTACCCAGTTTGTGGGAAAACAAGGATAAGCAGTAATCCCAGCAAGAACATATATAAATAATTTCGTGTGTGGTGGGCACAGTGCTGTTTTAACATTCAGCTCAGCCACATAGCACAACATTGATCAGTGTTATTGGCACTCATAGAAGGGGAGTAGGCGCAGGGCGTACATGTACGCAGCGCGTCCATAATGTGTGGCATCATGCGATTGTTATCCGCTAATGGGGTGCTTTCACACTACGGAATTCCACAAGTGGAACTCCGCAGTGTGAACTTAACATTAGTGTGAACGTTTCTCCGTGAGACCCGTTCACACTGCGAAATTTCAGCGGCGGACAATTCTCCGCCGCTGAAATTGTTTCGCACAAAGAAAGGACATGTTCATTTTTTGCGTTGATTCCACGAGCTCTGCATAGCCGTCATGGTGACTGTGCATTGCCATAGAATGAGATTTGCCATAGAATGAGATTTGCCATAGAATGAGATGCTCTGCCTCCATCACATCCTATTGGCTCACTCTTGTCACGTGACATATTTAAAAGTCACGCATCGATGCGCACAGCAGTCTCAGTTTGGCTATCACAGGGAGATGATCTCCTCTCCCTGTGATAGCTAGAGCTGCACGGAGCTCTAATGGCCTGTGTGGCCCGACAGAAGCTCACACATTTACGCAGCTCATACGGCTGGCTCATATACACTTACTCTATTATTACATGTACTGCTGAGCCACAGCGCTATCGGGATCCCTATGCCCGATGGCGCCGTCATCAGTGTGCGTCCCCGCGAGCGCCCCACGCCCGCAGCTCTACTCCCCGTCCCCCGCAGCTCTACTCCCCGTCCCCCGCAGCTCTACTCCCCGTCCCCCGTTAACACTCAGGGAGCGATCCACAGCGCTATCGGGATCCCTATGCCCGATGGCGCTGTCATCAGTGTGCGTCCCCGGGAGCGCCCCACGACCGCAGCTCTACTCCCCGTCCTGTTAACGCTCAGGGAACGGGGAACAGAAAGTAGAGCATCGGGCGCAGGTTAAGTTATTTGCGTAGTGCTGAGCATGCGCAGTACTACTTTACCTGCGCCCGATGCTCTACTTTCTGTTCCCCGCTCCCTGAGCGTTAACTGGACGGGGAGTAGAGCTGCGGGTGACGGGGAGTAGAGCTGCGGGCGTGGGGCGCTCGCGGGGACGCACACTGATGACAGCGCTATCGGGATCCCGACAGCGCTGTGGATCAACAGTAAATGTATATGAGCCAGCCGTATGAGCTGCGTAAATGTGTGAACTTCTGTCGGCCCACAGAGGCCATGAGAGCTCCGTGCAGCTTCAGCTATCACAGGGAGAGGAGATCCTCTCCCTATAATAGCCAAACTGACACTGCTGTGCGCATCGATGCGTGACGTTTAAATAGGTCACGTGACAAGAGTGAGCCAATAGGATGTGATGGAGGCAGAGCATCTCATTCTATGGCAAATCTCATTCTACGGCAATGCAACGGCTCAGTGCCCCGCAGCCCTAGCACCGAAGCAATCTCTGTGGCGACCACCAGGCGGAATTTCCGCTTGCGGAATTCAGCGAGCTGAAATTCCGCAGTGTGAACGCACCCTTACCGGCAGGTTCCTGGCTGATGTCTTTGAGGTGTTAAATGATGCCGACACAAAGAAACACATATTATAGAAGGTAAATAACTTTAAAATGTACGTGGCATGACGATTTCTCTAACGAGAAAATTGGAAAATGTCCACGAAATGTAGGAATTTTTCAAAAAAAACTACTGAATGTATCAATGAAAGTTTACCACTAATATAGATATCAATATGGTCACAAAAAAACTTTTTAAGGCTTTTTCAGGCCCAAGCGATTCAGAGATAATTACCACACAGGTAAGTCAGATTTGTAAAATGGAGCTTGCTTATTAAAGGGTTGAAAATAGAGGAGGCAAGATGGCAGAAAACCATGCACAAAAAGTAAAATTAAAGAATTTTGGAGCAAATTATAACATGCTGGGATCGTGCTACCTGCAGCAGTTTTATGCATCCCATGGTTTGTGGAGCATAAAGACAGGTTCTCTTTAAGGGTAAGGTCACATATTTTGCTGCATATTTTCTGCAGGTGATTTTGCTACCAACTGACTTCAACCCTACCCTAAAGAAGTAAAAGTAATAGGGCTGCATTTGGGTATTTTCAGTGGTGGATTTGTTTTTGGAGAAATCTTTCAAAATTATTTTTCATTCAAATAGCTTTGTTTCTGCAAATATCAATGTTTCTGCAATTTAGATCAGACAGACAGTGTCTGAAATTTATGCAACAATAGTTCATCTAAGTCTATATCTTTAAAATGGTACAAATAACCTACCAAATGTGATTCCTTCTGGAAACTCATCCTTAAGGTCAAACAATTCTCCAAATGCATGAAGGAATTCTAAAACCATGATAGCATCCCCAAAACAATCAGGAGGGAGTCTTGTTTTCACTGTAACTGGATCAGGAAGATTCTAAGACAAAAGCAAAGGCAAGCATACATTTTTATTTTAATAAAGTTGTTAAGCTTTACTTAGTATGATATAAAAAATGTGTATTAAAATGTATGTAAATTTGTAGTTAAAATCTCAAAGATGCTCTTACCAAATAAATAATTCACAAATAAATCACTAATGTAATCTGGGCAGAGAAGGTAATTGAACAGATGATCATGTTTTTCTTATAGTAAGTTCTATATAATGATTTTCAAGAAAAGATTCTGCTAGGCCCAATTCAGAATTCTCATTTGTTTCCTCCCTTCCTTACACTACAGAGGTTACAAAATAACCTATATTTGGTTGCATCCTTTTTCTTTTTAAGCAGACAAAATATTTTGATACATCTTTTGTTAAAAGCTGGTGGAAATTCCTGATTCGCCAGTTGAGTAAAAGGACGATAAATCACACTTTTCTGTGTTAAAAGCCAGAGACTAAATTCAGATTAAATATTTTTATAATTTTTTTTTTTTTTTTTTATATATATATACCTGTAAGACTAAAACATATGGGAGCATACCCTTTTTGGTCTGTGTTTTAGATGGCAGGTAAACATCAGCCCTTTAATTTACTTTACGTGATGCTGTACAAAAATATTTCTTATTTGTTCAGTTCCATCAGACTGAATGGAATCACTTAGAACTCCCCAGAAATCTTTCCCCATCCGGTCTGTATAAAAGTTTCTATGAATGATTTTCTGGTATATGCTCCTTTATGCCCTTAAAGGAGTACTCTGGTACAGAGTATTCCTGCTCAGTCCTGCCCGGGCTGCAAAAAAAATGAAAATGAACCATCTCGCACCATCCTGGGTTCCCGCGGAGCGCCACTACAGCTGATCGGTCCTCCGGTCCATCCTCTTCATACTTCTCTGTGTAACGAAGCGTCACATGGCACTCAGCCAATCGCCGGCCGCCGCGATGTTCTGCCTCGGCCCATAATAGGCTGAGCGCCATGTGACGCTTCGTTACACCCGGAAGTATGTAGAGGATGGACCGGAAGACCGATCAGCTTTTTTTTTTGCAGCCCGGGCAGGACGGAGTAGGAATACTCTGCACCAGAGTACTCCTTTAAGGACGCAGGGTTTTTCAGTTTTTGCATTTTCGTTTTTTCCTCCTTACCTTTTAAAAATCATAACCTTTTCAATTTTCCACCTAAAAATCCATATTATGGCTTATTTTTTGCGTCACCAATTCTACTTTGCAGTGACAGTCATTTTACCCAAAAATCCGCAGCAAAACGGAAAAAATAAATAATTGTGCAACAAAATCACAGAAAAAACGCCGTTTTGTAACTTTGGGGGGCTTCCGTTTCTACGCAGTGCATATTTCAGTAAAAATGACACATTATTCTGTAGGTCCATACGGTTAAAATGATACCCTACTTATATAGGTTTCATTTTGTCGTACTTCTGGAAAAAATCATAACTACATGCAGGATAATTTATACGTTTAAAAATGTCCTCTTCTGACCCTTTTAACTTTTTTTTCCACATACAGGGGGGTATGAGGGCTCATTTTTTGCACCGTGATCTGAAGTTTTTATCGATACCATTTTTGTTTTGATCAGACTTTTTGATCACTTTTTAAAAAAAATTTTATGGTCTAAAACGTGACCAAAAATACGCTTTTCTGGACTTTGGAATTTTTTTACGTGTACGCCAATGACCGTGCGGTTCAACTAACGATATATTTTTATAGGTTGGACATTTACGCATGCGGCGCTACCACGTTTATTTTATTTACACTTATTTTTTTAATGGGAAAAGGGGGGTGATTCAAACTTTTATTAGGGAAGGGGGTTAACACTAACACTTTTTAAAAAAAAATTTTTTAGCAATGTTATAGCCCCCATAGGGACCTATAACACTGCGCAAACTGATCTTTTACACAGATCACTTGCGTGTATTAACACGCCTGTAATCAGCGTTATCGGCGCTTGACTGCTCCTGCCTGGATCTCATTCGCTGATCGGACACCGAGGAGGCAGGTAAGGTCCCTCCCGGTGTCCTGTAAGCTGTTCGGGACGCCACGATTTCACCACGGCAATCCCAAACAGCCCGACTGAGCAGCCAGGATAGTTTCACTTTCGCTTCAGATACGGCGGTCAGCTTTGATCGCCGCCTCTGAAGGGTTAATACAGGGCATTACCACGATCGGTGATGTCCTGTATTAGCCGCGGGTCCCGGCCGTTGATAAATATACGTCATTCGTCGTTAAAGAGCACCTGTCATCAACTAAACTTTCCCTAGTCCCCCTGCCCATCTGTCCCTGACTAACTATCTCTATCCCTGTATTTATTTTTGTTTAAAACCCCATGTTAATACCTTTTTCATAGCATCTTCAGTAGCTGTGTTGAGCAGTATACGAGGGCAGGAAGTGGGCGTGGCCCGGCAGGTGTAACGTCATCAGAAGCCAGGCCGGGCCAGCATCCGCCCTTCTTCCTGTATGCTGTGCTCACTTTCTGGAGCGCGCATACATGTGGAGCACAGGGGAGGGCCGGTGTGAGGCCCTCTCTCCCCCAGCTCTCCTAAGATTTCCGAAGCTAGAGTTGGGGGAGGGAAGAGCAAGGGGAGGGAGGAGGTACACGCACCCTCCCTCATCTCCCAGAGCTGAGGACGCAGATCTCCACGGGGAGAAGTACACGCCCCCTCCCTCATCTCCAGATCTCCACGGAAA
Organism: Hyla sarda; assembly: GCF_029499605.1. Taxonomy (NCBI): domain Eukaryota; kingdom Metazoa; phylum Chordata; class Amphibia; order Anura; family Hylidae; genus Hyla; species Hyla sarda. Next base: position 73,140,693 of record NC_079199.1, read on the forward strand.
GCCAGAGCAGGGGGAGAGAGGAAGCACGGCAATAGCAGATCTAGAAGCCTGAGCACTGTTCCTCATCTCCCCTGTCTGAGCTCTGACTGTGGTTACTGTACACAGGCTGGGGATTCATACACTGCAGGGACTGAGAATAAATCTCTGCCTGGGGATGATTTCTGTGAGAGGACAAGGGGGGGGGGGGGGGTCCCTGGTGTGTGTGTGTGTGTGTGTGTATGCTGGGAGTTGTAGTCCATGTGTGTGTGTGTATGCTGGGATTTATAGTCCCTGTTAGGTGTGCGTATGCTGGGAGTTGTAGTCCCTGTTAAGTGGGTGTGTGTGTGTGTATGCTGGGAGTTTTAGTCCCTGTTAGGTGTGTGTGTGTATGCTAGTCTTTCCCAACCAGGGCATGCTGGGAGTTGTAGTTTTGAAACACCTGGAGGCACCCTGGTTGGGAAACACTGGTGTATGCCCTGCAGAGGTGTGGTGAACTACAACTCCCAGGAGACTACAGAGGCAGCATGCTGGTGTTATACCACAGACTTAAGACTCCTGAATAACACATGCTGGGAGTTGTAGTCCCTTGTGTGTATGCCAGTGTATCCCAACCAGGGCTGAGTTATATTAGTGTGCTGTGTATAACGCAGGTTTCCTCGGGCTGCAAGGGGGGGGGGGGGTCTAGACGAACTGCACGGGCTGGTTTCTGCTTTTTTATGGGGTGTTCATTAGAAAAATAAGAGCTCGATCAGAGCCAACAAAAGTAGTGCCACACTCTCTCCTCAGACCATCAGCGTTGCACTAAAAAGTCAATGCTGATGGCTGGACAAATATAATGTGAGGGGTGGCGAGAAGAACCAGGGGAAGGAGCTAAACACAGAGCAGGGAGAGGATACAATGTATAAGAACAGGTGCTGAGGGGCGGGGGAGGTGATTGGGCTCTGAGAGGCACGTGCAGGCTTCTAGCTCACAGTGATGCTCATGCATGATTGACAGGCACTGAACTTCCTGTGGAAGGACCAGAGCCCTTTCAGCATTAGTCCTAAAAGCTGTACATTTACTATGTAAAGCATAGGATGCTGCCTGCAGACCAGGCATAAAAGAGTGACCTCTAGTGGCCAAAAGTATAAAATGAAAAAACTGGTATAAATATTAATATTTTTTAATGAACATATATTACAATATGTCTTCATTAATTATTAGGAACAACATATTAAAAGTTTTTGTTGATGACAGGTACTCTTTAAGGAGTTATGCTGTAAAACATCCTGCCCTGCTTTAAGTTCATTGGTCATATATCTAATCAACATGTACTGTTGACATTGTGATCATGTTTTTTTTTCTCTTGAAAGAAGCTGAACATGAAAACACATAATACTCCCAAGGCTGTGTGTCTTAATTAGATTAAAACACTTTTAAGCTGTGCCTTGGCTTGGACTTTTGAAGGTGCCAAAGCTTTACAGTATTTCATAAATATATATTTATATATTGACACAATGCAAACACTTACTTTTAAATCATCACACTCTAAATCATCCCGTCGTTGATTCCACAGTTTTAAGCGCTCTGCATATTTACGTTTTTCTTCACGGATTTTCTCTCTTTCCTGAAAAAAAATTAATATATATATAAAAATAGTATTTTACAGGAATGCTGATGAACTGCTAAATAAACTGGAGGGGGATTTTTCAAGTTGTTTAACCCCTTAAATGGGCACTTTCAGATAAAAAAAAAAACTTTTTATATGTTATATATCTTGGCAAAACATTAACCTTTTAAATATACTTCATAAGAAATTTTTAATTTCCTTTTTATAGAAATCACGGCTTCTAAAATCATGGCTTAGTCCAAGCTGAAGGACAGGCGTGGACAAAGTCCAGTAAGTGAGGGTGGGCTAGTACTCCTCTGTGCTCTCTCCTGTCTGATAGGAGAGAGCACAGGGGATTGCAAGCCCACCCTCACTTACTGGACTTTGTCCATGCCTGTGCTTCAGTTCATTTATTTAAATTTTTTTCCCCTCGCCTTCTAAGAGCCATAACACAATTTTTCAGCTACAGATCCATATGAGGGTTTGTTTTTTGTGCCACCAGTTCTTTGTAATGACCCCTTTTATTTTACCATAAAATCTACGGCACTACTGAAAATTATTTATGGTGGGAAATTGATAAACCCACAATTTTGCAAGCTTCGGGGGTTTAATTTTTATGCAGAGCTCATTTTATACACCCACCGCACGGCAGGCAGCAGTGGTGGGGATAAATCCCCTCCTCCCAGTGCCTAGAACTGCTGGGAGGGCAGACCGTGAGACTCACGTCTTAACAGCGGGGCTATGCTGAACGGAGGCAGAGCATACAGCCGCAGCCGAGACCGGAGCCAGGATCAGCAGTTTCAGTGTTTCACCTGAAAGTCGGCTCCCATGCTGCGCAACCCAGCCCCTTCAGTGTGAGTCTCACTGTTTCTCCTCCAAGTATTAACAAAATAATCGCGGGAAGGGCGAAATCGCTATATCGCAGTCTACAATTATCGTGATTCGATTGCGATATCTCGTGCAGCCCCACTGGGCTGAGAGCTATGTACATCCTCTTATAGGGCCGGCATTTATCACTGTAGGTGTAAGTGAAGCATTTTTCTACACATTTTTTGTGTGTGCTGGTAATGTGTAGGAGCATCAAATGTATTAATTGGTCACAGCATTTGATACATTTTATGCAGATAAACATTTTCTGAAATTTCTCTCACATACACCAAAAAGCTAAGCCAAGTCTGGGCTGTTGTAGTTTTAGAGACTCTTCAGTTGCTTTGTGCCTTTTTTGCACCTTTTCACAAAATGGCGCGGTTCATAAACCATTCCATATCACGTGTATTGCAACTCAACAGCAGAAATGTGTAAATCAAAAAGGCCCAAAAAAGGCACAAAAACCCTGCTCGCGCCTTTTTTGCACCTTTTCTAGACAAAAAACACTCGGCCATTATGTTGTGGTCACCATTACCAAGATGACCCCTACACCTAACTCAGAAACTTTGCCTGGCCTATTGGTTAGTTTAAGGACCAGAAGTGCCCTACCTCTTGTTGGGCCCTGCACTAGTTTGGAAAGGTAAATTGTCATTTATTATTGCCAAAAATCTGTGCTCCTTGCTGAACATACAGGTTTCGCCTTCCCAGTTAATGTCAGGATAGTTAACCCCTTAAGGACTTTTTATCCCCCACGGACTAAATGTTGATTTTGAACTGTTTGGATTCCTGCAAGAATAACTTCCACATCCTCCTCCACCATTACCCCATATTATTTACCCCATATTAAAACCGCAGGGTTTTTCCATTTTTGCATTTTCATTTTTTCCTCATCACCTTCTAAAAATCATGCTTTCAATTTTGCACCTACAGACTCATATGATGGCTGTTTTTGCGCCACCAATTCTACTTTGTAATGACAGTCATTTTACCCAAGAATCTAAGGCACAAAAAAAAAAAAAAATTTGGGGGGCTTCCGCTTCTACGCAGTGCATTTTTCGGTAAAAATGACAACTCTTTATTCTGTCCATATGATAAAAATGATACCCTACTTATATAGGTTTGATTTTGTTGTACTTCTGGAAAAAAATCATAACTACATGCACAAAAATGTATACGTTTAAAATGGTCATATTCTGACCCCTATAACTTTTTATTTTACCGCGTATGGGCTGGTATGAGGGCTAATTTTTTGTAATCTGGCTTTTACCGGAACCACTTTTGTTTTGATCAGATTTTTTGATCGCTTTTTATTCATTTTTTATGGTATAAAAAGTGACCAAAAATACACAATTTTGGACTTTAGAAATTTTTTTTTTACATGTATGCCATTGGCCGTGCTGTTTAATTAACAAAACATTTTTATAGTTCGGACATTTACATATGTGGCAATACCACATATTTTTATTTACACAGTTTTTTTTATGGGAAAAAGGGGGTGATTCAAACTTATTAGGGAAGGGGTTAAATCATCTTTTTAACTTTTTTTCTTGCAATGTTATAGCCCCCATAGGGGACTATAACATGCAATACACTGATTGCCAGCATTGATCAATGCTATGCCATAGAATAATCAGTGTTTTCGGCACTCGACTGGGACAAATGACTGCCCACCTGATAGGAAGTCCCAGATAGGAGTGCACCTTCAGGCAGTGGTAGTTTCACTGTTACCGGACTTTGTAGGAAAGAGGGCCAAATGGGTAACCGATTTCCAGGAGGGATAAAATAAGTTAATAAATGTGAATTAACCCTTTCCCAAACAAAAGTTTGGATCACTCCCTTTTCACAACTTTTTTTTTTTTTTTTTTAACAAAAACATATGTGGTCTCATCGTGAGTGTAAATGTCTGAACTATAAAAATATTTTAACGCACAGATAATGGCTTATACGTAAAAACAAAGTCCAAAATTGCGTATTTTTGCTCATTTTGTATACCCAAATTTTTTTTTATTTTTTAGAAAAAGCTATCAAAAAGTTCCCATCAAAACAGAAATGGTACAGATAGAAACTACAAATCATGGCACAAAAAATAAGACCTCACACCTCAGAAGAAGAGGACAATTTTAAATGTACAATTTTTTGTGCACAAAGTCATAATTTAACAAAAGTAAAACAACGGACCTACATAATAAAGTTAAAGGGAACCAATCAGATTTTATCTTGTATAATGCTTGGCAAAGAGTTATATAGGGTAAAATCTTTATTTTCACCATTCCCGGGGGATGCTCCTGCCCCCAGGGATGGTGAAGATATGAAGTTATAAACTAGTCTCCGCCGCCGGCATAAGTAGTCACCTGGGCGGGGAGCTCTTCTCACCAACTCCCGTTCTTCGGCCGGCAGCGACGCCCCCTCCGCTTGATTGATGGGCCGCGTCATCACTCTGCTCCGTCTGTTCAGTGAGCGGAACAATGATGCGGCCCATCAATCAAGCGGAGGGGGCGTCGCTGCCGGCAGAAGAACGGGAGTAGATGAGAAGAGCTCCCCGCCCAGGTGACTACTTACGGCCGTGGCGTTGACTAGTTTATAACTTCATATCTTCACCATCCCTGGAGGCAGGAGCATCTGGAATGGTGAAAATAAAGATTTTACCCTATATAACGCTTTACCCAAGCGTTATATAGGGTAAAATCTGATGATTGGTTCCCTTTAAGGTGCAAAAACCATTGCGCCGCTATGTGCATCCCGTTCCTCCGGCACTGCTCGGCTCTATGCTTCATAGGCTCGGTAAGTCATACTGCGGTCAGCGTATCGGCGGCTGCAGCGAGGTCCCGCCTCAGCCGGTGATACGCTGAGAGCACTGTCATGTAAAGAGCCGGCCCGAGCTCCTTACATGACCGTGTACTCAGCCTATTACCGGCCGAGGCGGGACATCGCTGCGTCCGAGGATAATCCAAGGATAATAATGTGATGGTCCGAGGAGAAGCAGCAGGGAGCGGAGCAGCACCGGAGGAACATAATGCCGATAGCGGCGCAACATGGATTAAACTTTAACTCCTCTTCCTACGTTCCCCCCGAACGTAGGAAGGGGAGTTAAAGTTTATATTTTTCGTTTTTGCAGCTCTGGCACAGGGAAACTTTAGAACTCCATGTGCAAGTTCACGAGGGGCCTGGAGGTTTCCCTGGAAAAATCTAACATTACAGGTTATGGACACTAGACTTGTGGATACTAGACTGTGGACAGAACGTTAATCCATGAATTTATTCTGATTCCATATTGGAGTCAGGAAGGAATTTTTCGTCTGTGATGGGGCAAATTGCATCAGCCTCATGTGGCACCCTGACATGGCACCCCAGACCATCACCGACTGTGGGTACTTGACACTGGACTTCAGGAATTTTGGCATTTCCTTCTCCCCAGTCTTCATCCTGACTCTGGCACCTTGATTTCCAAATGACATGCAAAATTAGCTTTCATCCGAAAAAAGTACTTTGGACCACTGAGCAACAGTCCAGTGCATGTCAGCTGCTGGTGTTGGTCCACTGTGTTTTATCAAGGCAGGGTCAATGCAGCTGCTATCAGGAGATTTTGGTGCACTTAATCTCCATAAAGCTTTTCAGCAGATGGAAGCATGAAGATTTCATTTTTCAGTACGACCTGGCACCTGCTCACAGTGCCAAAACCACTGGTAAATGGTTTACTGACCATGGTATTACTGTGCTCAATTGGCCTGCCAACTCTCCTGACCTGAACCCCATAGAGAATCTGTGGGATATTGTGAAGAGAAAGTTGAGAGACGCAAGACCCAACACTCTGGATGAGCTGAAGGCCACTATCGAAGCCTCCTGGGCCCTCCATAACACCGCAGCAGTGCCACAGGCTGATTGCCTCCATGCCACGCCGCTTTGAAGCAGTCATTTCTGCAAAAGGATTCCCGACCAAGTATTGAGTGCATAGCTGAACATAATTATTTGAAGGTTGACATTTTTTGTATTAAAAACACTTCTTTTATTGGTCGAATGAAATATGCAAATTTTTTGAGATAGGAATTTTGGGTTTTCATGAGCTGTATGCCAAAATCATCAGTATTAAAACAATAAAAGACCTGAAATATTTCAGTTGGTGTGCAATGAATAGAGATGAGCGAACTTGCAGTAAATTTGATTCGTCGCGAACTTCTCGGCTCGGCAGTTGATGAATTTTCTGCATAAATTAGTTCAGCTTTCAGGTGCTCCCGTGGGCTGGAAAAGGTGGATACAGTCCTAGGAGACTCTTTCCTAGGAATATTTCCACCTTTTCCAGCCCACCGGAGCACCTGAAGGCTGAACTAATTTACGCAGGAAAAGTCATCAACTGCCGAGCCGAGAAGATCGTGACAAATCGAATTTACTGTAAGTTCGCTCATCTCTACCAATGAATCTAAAATATATGAAAGTTTAATTTTTATCATTACATGCAGTCTGTATGGAGCGGGCTCCGGACTCGTGCCCGCTCCATACTCTGCAGCCCCCGGCTGTTCTCAGTAGCTGAGGTCCGCCGCTAATAGCCAGCATGCGGCGATCGCCGCGGCTGGCTATAAGCCCTTTAGATTGCCGCTGTCAAAGCTGACAGCGGCGTCTAAAGGGACATGTGAATGCTCCCGGGTGTCTGTGGCTCTGTCATTGATAGAGCCTGGCTGGACTAGGCTCTATGAATAGATCGCAGATCACACAGATCAATGGAGTTCAAGAGAACTTAATTGATCTTTATGAGGAATCTAATGTTTCCTCCTAAAAGTCTAATAAAATGTAAAAAAAAAAAAAGTTTAAGACACATTAACCCCTTCCATGTTAAAAGTTCAAATCATCCCCTTTTCCTATATAAAAACATGTAAACATTTTTCGCCGTTTAAGACACACTTTTTCTCCCCAAAATTGGGGGGGGGAAAGTCTGTGCGTCTTATCAACGGCCGTCTCATCAACGGCCAGGACCTGCGGCTAAAACAGGACATCACCGATCGCGGTGATGCCCTGTATTAACCCTTCAGACGCAGCGGTCAGCTCTGAAGGGAAAGTGACACTAACCAGGCTGTTCAGTCGGGCTGTTCGGGACGCGCCGCGATTTCACAGCGGCGGTCCCGAAAAGCCCGACTGAATAGCCAGGTTAGTGCTTACAGGACACGGGAGGGACCTTACCTGCCTCCTCGGTGTCTTCTCCGTTTAGGGATCCCCTGTATGGCCGGAGCTCTCCTTCCTCGTCATCACGTCATCGGGTACGTGCGTCGGCGTGCGTAACGACGTGATGGCGGCGACGGAGAGCGAGGATACCCGGCCGCCAGCAGAGACGTTCCGGAGTGACGGGACACGGCGACAGCGATGGA